>NW_027508855.1:11507500-11632500 GCF_051911475.1 Siphateles boraxobius | reverse complement strand
AGAGCACTACACACCACAGGGTTACATCCATGTATGTGTGGGTGTGTGTATAACCTTGTGTTTACACTAAGTTCACGGCCAGATGATAATGCAGCAGACAAAAGCATTTTACACAACACAATTGTTTCATAGAAATGCAGCATTATACAACTGATGGCCACATAAATACCAAATCCAAGGCCAGTCTGAAAAAAAAAAGCTCAGATAAACACACTGTGGCGAGCAGGACGAGGCCGAGGGACGTGAGAGAACGACGCGAGGCCGGTGGCGTGAGTGATAATGAATGACACCTGTGAGATGCACCAGTCTCCCATCTCTCACGGAGGAGCTGAAGCATAAAAGGAGGAGCGATGACTGTGAAGATCGAGAGAGGAACAGGCCTGATTTTATGTTGTGGTTTGTTTCTGTTTTGTGTGGCCAGCGGTCATCCGTGCTGGGCTGCTGGCTTATACTTTTGTATTTGTTTTATTTTATTATTAAAATGTTTGAATGTTCGCCGGTTCCCGCCCCTTCTTCCCATAAGATCTGAACCCTGTTACATACACCTAAACTAAAGGGAACTGAAATAAATTAGGTACAATAGGATGCTTACACCAAAATTCAGACATTATAAACTCTTTTAAATGTCATGCTGAATGGATTTTGAGAATGTGTATCCACTTCACCCCACTCTCCACTTTAGCCTGGATTCGTCCACTCGTATGCAAATTTCAGTTTATCTCTCCCTGTGTCACACACACACTGGGTCTATGGCTTAGACTAGCTACAGAAGGGGTCAATTGACCTTGTTAACTGCCTAAAAACACATTAGCGTTATTTCCAGCACAGCTCTCAAGCTATCAGTACTCCCCATGTTCAACGCAGCTTCCACCTGCTGCTTTCTAAACCATTACGGACAGAAATTTACTGACCCTGAGATGAATCAATTTAGGGCATAGCTAATGTGTGCTACCGGCAGTGAGAATGTGCAAACGGTGGATGACGTGCATAGGCTAATCAATAATCAATAGTGTGGTTTAGGCTGTGTTGCCATTGGTTCCCTTGTGCATTAAATGAGACTTATTGGCATGGTGACCTGCATTTTGCCATTAGTGATTAGCAAACAGCCGCTAGGCCCATGCAATTAAGTGGGTCTAATGTTATCTGCATTAACTACTAATGACAGCAGGGTACACCCAGATTACCAAACAGTCACCAAACAACTATACTGTCATTTGAGGTCTCCTGATAATTTTTTACAGTTTCAACCTGTTAAATGGTTATTGCTATAGTCAGAAAGAAACTATAGATAAATGAATAAAGTGCCTCTGGCATAGCCTTAAGTCATCATGTTTGTGCATATAAAAATTTCCATGGACTTTAGTCAGGGCAGACAACATTTAATTTGAGACAAATGAAGAGGAGTTTTTTTTTCAACTTTTTGATGTCACGGAACAGTTGAACGGAGACGAGGATACAAGAGCAGGATGAGATGAGGTTTATTAAATAATACAAAATAAAACAAGCTATAAACAAAACAACCCCGAGGGGGAAAACAAGAGAGGTTTCAGGCAAAAACAGGTAACACAAGGAAACAGGAAACATTGACAACGAACCAGCACAGGACTACAAACACAGGGAGGCTAAATAGGGGAACAAACAAAGGAGGGTAACGAGCAGGACAGGTGGGACAAATTAACCAATAATCTGATAAGATGGGTGGGGTTAGACAATAGACAGGAGAGCACATGGCACAAGAAATAACAAGACAGTCATGTGCTCACAACAGACCAGAAACACAAACACATGACAACGTGACATTTGATGGCTGAACGGCTGGTATCAAGGTAAACTAAAGTAAAACTCACTGAAATTACAATATTACAAGTCTGATTCTGAATCACTACTGTTTTAATATTGATAATGATAAATGTTTTTTAAAGGATTCACCCCAATGCCATCCAAGATATCCATGTCTTTCTTTCCTAAGTGGAAGAGAAAATAAGTTTTTTGAGGAAAACATTTCTGGATTTTTCTTCGAATAATGGACTTAAATGGCAACCAGCATTTTGAAGTCCAAATCAATGCAGTTTCAAAGGTCTTTGAAGTGCTTGAAAAAGCTGTGCACGATCGCAGCTGAGGAAGAGAGTCTTGTCTAGCGAAACGATAGGTCATTTTCAAAACGTGCCGGGAACTACGTCATCACGTTGAAAGGTCACCTTGCGAAGGAGGATAGTTCAAATTGTATTGTATGTTGAATGACATATTTATGTCTTTGTGTCATATTATTGTTCAACGGCTTATTTTTCCACCTGAGATTGCCACCACTAACCTACGACCAGATATTGTTTTGTGTACTGGATCAGCACGCATTGTTCAACTGAGTTAACAGTGCCATGGGAGGATGCTGTGGATGAGGCATATGAGAGGATGAAACTGCGGTATGCTCAGCTGGCCACTGAAGCAGAACAGCGAGGGTGGAGAGTCCAGGTTTATCCAGTGGAAGTGGGTTGTCGAGGTTTTGTGGCACACTCTACAACCCGGTTCCTCAGAGACGTCGGATTCAGTGGCCAAGAGTTGTGTCGCACAGTAAAGAACTTATCTGAAGCAGCAGAAAGGAGCAGCAACTGGCTGTGGTTGAGACGGAAAGATTCTAGCTGGCTGTGTACAGGCCGCCATGCTACGGTTTCGTAGAATTCTTGAAAACTTGAAGAGTCTGTTGGTTTATTTGTATAGGTTGTATAGTATTTGCAGTCATTACGTTCCTGTGTATATTGCGTGAATGACGGGTGGTTGGGCAGATATTGTGTTTTGCGGTAGGTGGTATGCCATACGGAACCGTTGCCACTGAAACTGCATATTAACGCAGCAGTGGGGCTCAACAGCCTTAGTCAAACGGGTTGGCGCGTATGGTTGGGTTGCGGAGAGATTGTGAGATTGTGGTTGGGTCTCAGCAGCAGGAGGGATGTAGAGGGCTGAGTTGAGTGGGGGACAGAGGGGGGTGACTCTGGGGCGCCAGAGTCACTGTCGAGCCCTCTTGAGGTGTCGTGGGCTAGTCGACGAAACACTCAGGATGGAAGGTGCCCACTTGAAGACCCTAGAGATATCCCCTACTCAGCTCAATCCAGACGGTTGTCATGGGTGGACCGCACTGTGGTTGCAGCCGTTGTGTGTGCTGACGCGTGTTAACACTAGACAGAAGGAGATTTACATCACCATATGGAAAGAAGCATAAATGGATGGAGAAGCATAGGTTACTGTAAAGCTATGTCTTAGTTGGTGCTTATCTTGGCAAAAGCCGAGTACAAATCAGCATGAAGTTTTAACATCTACTCTCGTGTAATGGATATAATAATTTAAAATGGTCCGTAGTTCCTGGTTGGTTGCAGATCAGTTCAATCCGAACAATTGTAGTTAAAAAGTGTATATATATATATATATATATATATATATATATATATATACTAGCGTTTCGCTAGGTACCCTCTTCCTCAGCTGCGATCGTGCACAGCTTTTTCAAGCACTTCAAAGACCTTTGAAACTGCATTGTTTTGAACTTCAAACGCTGGTTGCCATTGAAGTCCATTATTCGAAGAAAAATCCAGAAATGTTTTCCTCAAAAAACTTATTTCTCTTCCACTGAGGAAAGAAAGACATGGATATCTTGGATGGTATTGGGGTGAGTAAATTATTAGGAAATGTTCATTTTGAGGTGAACTAATCCTTTAAACCAAATCAGCATATTAGAAGATTTCTGATGGATCATGTGACACTGAATACTGGAGTAATGATGGTGAAAATTCAGCTTTGCCCTCACAGGAATTAAATACATTAAAAAATATATTAAAGGGGTCGAATAATGCCCCTTTCAGAAGATGTAAAATAAGTTTTAGCTCAAAATACACCACAGATATTTTTATATACCATGTTAAAACTGACACTTTTTGAGGATGAGCAAATACGCACAGTTTTTGTGTCTGTCCCTTTAAATGCAAATGAGCTGCTCCTCCCGGCACAGAGGGCGGAGCTTCAACAGCTTGTGTCATTTTACCTCACACTGAAAATTTCAAAAACTTTTAGGCTGCGTCCCAATTCGCCTACTTACACTACGACCTAAAAGTATGTACTCTTTTTGTGAAGAAAAAGTACATACTTTTGAGTGTGAAGCAAAAGAGTAGGCAAGCTTTGGGACATACTACTTCGTCATCTTTAACGGACAGTTCTGTCGCATGCGTCCAGCCACTGTAAACTGCCCTGTCAATCATCTTGTCACAGTTAAAATCCTCCATTCAATCTAATTTAATTTCCTACCGTTTCGGAGAGAAATGTTGTGGCACCTTGGTCTGCAGCCGTGGGTCATTAAAGCGGTGACTCTCCTCATGTGTTTGCAATTTGAATGTAATGATGCATTTAAAAGTTAATGGCTAAACGTATCTTTACAAAAGTTCACAATGCTGCTGCAGATGCATTATAATGTAGACAACATTGAATAAATAATTTTTCGTCATGTTAGATACTGATAATTACCCACTCAAACCCCTTTATCTAAACCTTTCTACATAACCACCGGACTCGCGCGTCCTCCATGTCTGTAGTTTATTAACACCTTTCACTCGTGTTTGTAGTTCTAATCGAATCCTCGTCCAACGCGCGATGAGTTGTGGGCAATATCAGCCGTTAGAGTGCGCATCGATCTGCACTTCGGATTCTGACCGGAAAAAGTAGACCATCCGGGTATCTTTGGAACACTCATTTCAACATACTACGATTTGGGACGTACTAATTCTAATTTCGAATACTATTTAGGACGGATAGTATGCGAATTGGGACGCAGCATTAGTCTTTTATGTTCAAACCAGAGTCAGACAAAGAGGGAGAGACTCAAGAAGAAGTGACAACATGTAGAATGCAACAGGACATTTCTGAATGGTTATTGATGAATTTATGTAGGTTATGTGTAGTTATTTTCTAGTCATTGATTAGCATTTTCTGTCATGATAATCTATAAATAGCGTTCCCGGGGGAGGGGTTTATGCAAATTTTAGGGTTCTGGAAGTCACTAACCCAGGAGGAATGTTTGTTGTAGTTCTTAAAAAGCAATTTCTTTAAAAGAGAATATCTTCCTTTGCTTTGAACTTTAAGCATTGTAACTTTGCAGATGTTGTTTATGCTCAAAAAGCAACATTACACACTAACTAAAGTTAGAAAAGTGAAATCATAATCAACCACCCCTTTAAAATAGAATTGTAATACTATTTCACAATATTACTGTTTTACTGCATTTTTTTATCAAATAAACAGTCTGGGTGAACATAAGAGACTTCTTTCAAAAACATTTTTTTAAATCGTACAAACCTTAAACTTTTGAACAGTAATGTATATACAGTACACAAAATGCAATTTGAAGAGATGTGATTAATTAATATAACAACATTTAACAAGTTTAATAAGTGCTCTGTAATAATGAATTTAACAATAGCATTTCAATAAAATAAAGTTTTGTTTGATAAATTTCTATGTACAAACTGCCTGGACTGGACTAGTCTCATCCGGTACTGAATATGTTTCATACTCACTGTCACATTTTGAGTTTGTTTTCATTCATATTTGTATTTCTGTTCTAGTCTTTTGCTGTCAGTTTGTTTATTAGTTCAGTCTTCCTCAGTCCCCTGACTGTTTGTCTCCTTGGTTACAGATTGATTTGAGTATTGTGTTCAGGTGTGTCTTGCCTATTAACTCGTTAGTCACTGTGTATTTTATTCTGTGTTTCTTCCCAGTTCTAGGTCTGTCGTTGCTGCTGTGTTACCGTTGCTATTTTGCTGGTCATTCTGTTTTGTTTTGTTTTTTTGTTGTTGTTTTTTGGGGAAGTTCTGACGATTTCTAAGTTTCTTTGTAGTTGGAGTTTGTTTGCAATAAAGACTGCTGCACATAGATCCAGTTTCTTCTCTACTGCAACCAGACCCCTGACACTTATCAGTAGAGGCAGTGAACTTAAAATAGCTGTGACATGGGAGACTATGGACTATTGTTTAACCATTAGCTGTTAGCACTTGTAGCTACTCATCTCATATTTTCTAATGAGTTTGGCAGATAGCGGTAAGGCTAATGTCTTGTGTTTCATGATGAGGAGGGCTGCCACCACTGAGGCTAATGTTTAATGCCTCCTGATGACAGGGGCTGCTAACACTGGCTCATTTCATGCATGAAGACCCATTCTCATCTTGACCGCTGTACTGGCACACTGATGCTAATTACAGCCCAAAACTGCTTGACTCCTGCCATCATCCACAGTTACCCTGCTATATTTTAACCAATGAAACTATCAAAATCCCAATGCATGGACTGAACATGGAATATCTTTGTGTGTATATGTATACACATGATGCTACAACCATGACAGTGTGATGCTAAACTTGGTTCTCATTAAGCCAAGCCTACAATCTTTATTCATGTATGTAACAAGGTTCAGTTGTTATGGGAAGGAGGTGGGACAATCAACATTTTTAATCAAATAAAACAAATACAAAACAGGAGTACAAGCCAGCAGCCCCTCACGGATGACTGCTGGCCACACAAAACAGAAATAAAACACAACATAAAATCAGGCCTGTTCCTCTCTCGATCTTCATCGTCGTCGCTCCCCCTTTTAATGCTTCAGCTCCTCCGTGAGAGATGCGAGACCGGTGCGTCTCACAGGTGACGTTCATTATCACTCACGCCACCGGCCTCGCGCCGTTCTCTCACGTCCCTCAGCCTCGTCCTGCTCGCCACAATGTGTATTATTGCCCTAAACCGCTTTTAGAGTAGTGCATTTGACAGCGATTTCACATGGTAACTCTTCTCAGGGCTGGCTGGATGAACAAATTAAAGTAGTTTGTAATTATTGGATTTTTTTAATTTAATTTTTTATAATCCTTTTGTAGAAATTGCACAGGAAGAATAGGACATATTACATTTAAACCATTATACATTTTTAGTCTCCAAAAAGTAGGTCTGTAGCGGCGCAAATGAGACTTCTTCATTTATTTATTTTTTGCACCGTTCCTCGCGTGTGTGTGCAAATGTGCGTGTCTGCCTCATGAAGCGCATGGAAGCTCACCCCCCCTTCAACAAAACCGAACAATAAGTCCAGATGTTTTTTATGAGCACTGAAAACATTAAAATGATCACCACATCCAAGTGTGATTTGGCTCATTTGAGTACCAAACATTTTACAGTGTAGATATAGTACTCTGTAAGAACCAGATCAAAATTCTTGTGCATTGAATGTGCACCCCTGCAATTTCCATGTTACAAAAAATAATCGTTATATTAATCGTCCAGTTAGTCGTTAGATTAGTCGACTAATCGATAAAATAATCACCCGACTAATCATTTAATTAATAATCGTTTACCCCAGCCCTACCAATAAGACTAAAAAACAAAACAAGATTTGACAGCAGAACAAAGGAGGATCTGTCTTTATGCATAAGCATCCCCTTGAGGAAGACCCCTTTTGTGTCTTTAAGAATAGATCTCTGAGCCATGGAATTGTCTTTCTTAGTGAGACGCAGGTGTTTGATCAACAGGCCCAACAGCTTTACTGATGAAATATAATGTCACCCGCAATATACATGATAGCAATTTAAAATTCTGCCATTATTTATCTTGATGTTATATCTGTGAACAAACACCTGAATCAGGCACACATAATGCTGCTTCAGACAGCAGAAATAACTATTTAAGTCTTTCTACTTCAAAATTCCAGTTTAATTAAATATGTTACTTACCGTTACTTTGGAAAAGTTTAATTTACAAGTGAAAATTGTTTCTGCACAATTTGTTTTCAGTGTGAGTGAACAATGAACAATTTACCATTTAGCTGTGAAATATGTATTTAAAATATTTACACCAAAGGCACCTGCAATTGCTCTACAGGAATTAGAACAAAACATAACGGATGTTAAAAATACTCCTGAAACTGGGTTTGACACTTTTGCACACACAGATAAGTTCAGAATTATAATAATGATAAATCAACACAAAAATACATTGCCTCTCCTGTCTATTGTCTCCATCGCTCTCCATTAGTCTCTAAGTGTATATGACTTTTTCTGCTTGTTAATGACTTTCCTGCCCAGGTAAATATCCTCAGCACTCCAAACTGATAATTAATCCCAAGAGTGTATAGCAGTGTGTGATTCAGGACACATTAAGCAGATAAGTGGAATGTCATGCATTTACTGTGTCTGACTCCGTTTTGGTGCCTGTGTAACAGTGTGTGATTGAGAGACATGCATGAAGAAATTGGCCTTTGCATGTAAGCGATAATAGGACACAAGCTCAGCTAATCAGACTAGTGAATTATACGACTGGTGCTGATGGACAGAAAGGGCAGAAAAGTAATCTGAATCATTCAATTCAAAGGTAGGCGTCAAAGAAAGAGTGTATTGGTTTGAGGAGAACCAGAGAAGAGCATTGGAAGTGTTATGGAAGGCCTAAATAAAACCCAGATTAAGCCAGAACAAGGACCAATCTTATGTATATGTGCAATCATTGCTTATGAGGCTACAATGTTAGCAGCCGTTTAATCATTGAGACAGAGAATATTAGGCATGAAAAGTCCAAAAGAATTATTTGGAAAGAACCAACCAACGGAAATTAAAGCGCACCTGTTCAATGAGTTTGATTTTCCACCACATTTCTGTCAGAAAAGCAAAACGGGACTGTCATGCCATTGATGCTTCAAAAAGACTAATTAAATGCCTGCCACTTTCAGATACTCTGATAAATGCATGATAACAGGCAAACATAAATGTATTCCTTGATGGCACCAGATTGATTTATATGATAAGTAAGCTGTATTTTTTACTTGCCTGATAAAAATCTAAAAAGGCATGCACGTCTTTCCTTATTAGCTTCTATTTGTATGTGGAAATACGTTGCTAAATGCTTCTAAACGACAATATTAATTATAATTTTTCTGTAAAAAGTTGCTTTACATTAATTTGTTATAAATTATGATAATAAAACTGATACACACTTAACCCAAGGTAGCTTTTCGTTGAGATGAATGCTAACATATAGACTGATCCAAAAGGCCGCATCAACCTATGAATGGCTTACTTACAATTTGTTTATGTGCATTAAACTGACATAAAAGTTAGTGTTCTCACAAATTACATTCCTCACCCAGCACATCACCAAATACTTCTATGCACTATCAAATATGTTGCTCTTGTCATGTTCAACGTTTGTATTCAATGTCAACTAATATCTCTTTACTCAGTAAAGAGATGAGTCAAAAGATGCACAAAAACAACATTTTGTCTGTGTAAGCTCAGTCCTGAGTGACGTGTGACAGCACAAACAGGTACAAGGTCATGTTTGAGTCTCACTATGACAGATATTATACAACAAAAACAAGAGAAACTCTCCTCAACTTGCAGTAAAGAGTAAATAGTACAAGATATATTAGAAAGAGATAAGACATAATGGTTAAACTCCTGCCATCCAAAAGAAAAGAAAATCAGAAAGAAGGCCCTTTAGTACAGCAAACTCTAAAAGAGTTAGTTCAATCTGTTCATCATTTAAAGTAATCCAGTCTTTTCACAAAATTTTAACTAAACCGCTTAATTCATATGGATTAGTTTTACGATCTCTTTATGAACTTTTTGAAGCGTCAAAGTGGTAGTTGTGTAGACTGTCAATTGAGGGACAGATATCTATCAGATTTCATTAAAAATATCTGCATTTGTGTTCCGAAGATAAACAAAAGTCCTTGGAAAGGGTTTGGAATGACATGAGGGTGAGTAAATGTGTCTATATATACATAAATATACTACTCATACAAACACTACTTTTATTCAACAAGGATGCGTTAAATTGATCAAAAATTATAGTAAAGATTTTTAAACTATTACAAAAAATAATTGAACAAATAAATGCTGTTCTTTCTAACTTTCTATTTGTCAAAGAATCCTGAAAAGAAGTATCACGGATTCTACAAAAATATTAAGCAGCACAACAGTTTTCAACATTGTAATAATAAGAAATTACTTGAGTCCCAAATCACCATATACTGTATATACAGTTATAATATAGCAGTTATATATAGCAAAAGACAGATACAGTGGATGTGGCATCAGGCCTCATGTCCAAAAAGAAAATAAAGTGTCCAAGGGGGGAAAAGTGTCTAAAAAAAAAAGATCTGGTGTCCTCGTCATGCCAGGGAATCGTGAAGGAGGGGCAGTTTTTATTCAGGATGGGTCCAGGTAAGGGGGCTGGTTCCGACAGCAGCTCATCTTTCCTGAGGCTGCGGTGTATGAGAGCGACTGGCGGACCGGCATCATAGCCCGTCGGTGCAAATGTGTGCTTCCCATCAGGACTGTGGGTCCGGCAACTCAGTCCACATGCTTGTGTGGGAATCTCTCCATGTTCCCCTTCCTGGACCAACGTGGACACCTATGCTCTAGGAGAGATACGCTTGGCATTTAACAGTGGTGATGATGAAGCTCCAAACGATTCAGGTTTGCCTCATCACGTGCTGCCAGTCCTGGTTCTTACCGCGCCCCTCATCTCTCTCACACCCACTCTTGTTGGGAACCTGGCGAGGGGTCGGCTATTTAAGGGGTGGGGTGGGGTGGCGCGGCGCTGATAATAAGTGGGAGGCAGCCGTTCCGTCACAATATATATGTGTGTGTGTATATTTAATCTGTGGACTGTTGAAATCCTTTGAACTCCAATTCAGTAAATTCACGTAATTCCGGTTAAAATTCTTATTCAACTTCCAGTGATGAGTGGCCAATTCATTTCAGTTCCAACAAGTTATGTTAATGAAACTCAATTCTTAAATTCTGAATTTTGCCCCACTGATACACAGACATAGCAAGTCCATGTCTAACAAGAAGAAGAAAAAACTCTCAAGCAGGCAGGGACTGCCTCTCTATCTCTCTTTCCCATTGAGACTAAAGGAGCAATTTATAATACTAATTGGTTCTAATATTATGAATGTGGGAATAACATTCTTTACCTGCTCTGATTTCTCCTCCATTAAACCCATTCAACAACACTGAACTTAATATGAAAAAGAAAGAGGAAGGCCATATTTAAACACACACACCTAATCAAACAGCATTTTTCTTGTGTTAACATCTGTCTCTAGTGATCCATTCACAAGTGGTCAGTCGAGACAAATTGCTGTTTACACCTGATCTCAGTCTCTAGTGGCTACCTGTGATTGGATTTCATCAAGGTGGTGGGTCTCTGATTCCCTGAGTACACATTCTATTGTACGGGATACATCAGAAAAACACACTGTGGTCACATGACTACCTCTAAATTTAGTTTTGTGATGGGATCAAAATATGATTGTACGATATCTGCAATGAGGGCTAGAATTAGAAGTCTAATTGACATTAATTACAGAATTTATGCAAATGCAAAATATGAGCAAGAAGTAGTCATCACCTAGGCTACACAAACTATATATATATATATATACACACACACACACACACACACACACACACACACACACACCAACAAATACGCTACTGTTTAAAAGTTTGATAATAACAAGAAATGTTTCCTGATCACCAATTTAGCATATTAGAAAGTTTTCATGTGACACTGAAGACTAGAGTAATGGCAGCTTAAAATTCAGAATAATAAATAACATTTTAAAATATATTAAGATAAAACTACTATTTTAATTTGTAATAATAGTACTGATTTATACTGAATTTTTTATCAAATACATGGAGCCTTGGTGAGCCGATAAGACTTCTTTCATACACATAAATCCTACCGACCCCAAAACTTATGAACGAAAGTGTATACATATGGTACACAAATGTTAATTTGAACAGATGTGATTATATGTTTGTAATTATTTTAATTAAGCTGAAATTAAACAACTTATTTTAATTAAATGTTATGTATGTAAATATGCAATCATTTTTAATTTATAATAAATTATTAATCACGTATTGCACACGAGTTACATATTCTATTATTAATATGATTATAGAATAGGAAACCATGCAAATGGAAATGCAAAATGCAGGTATTATAAGATTTTTGAGCTAGATTTAAGGATAAAAACATTTGAGTTCCCGCACAAATCTATCTTCATAGTGTGTGGTAGTTAAAGCCCCCTGTAATATATGAATTATTTGACCAGTGGGCTACTTCTGAAGGCAGCAAGTCCACGGCTCCTGTTTTGACAAATCCTGCTCAGTTTTGCCAGCTCTAAACCCTGAAACAAATCTGCTGCAGGGTTTGAAAATGTGTGCCCAAGCTTGAGTCATGAACAAACTCTCAAGCATAATTCCTAAAATTACTGTTTCTGCATTACATATGTACCCTACTTATCCTGTTTTAAGCCGAGAGGTCTTACTCACAGACCTGTTCAAGCCCTTCTGCCCAGGAACAGTAAAAAAAAAAAAAAATTCAAAACTTGTCCATTTTGGAGTACTTACAGTATACTGAATGTGAACGGTACAATACAATACAATTAGGCTATAAAAATAGTTCACTCAAAAATTAAACATCTGTCATCATTTACTCTAAACTGATTTTCCTTCTTCCATGAAACACAAAAGTAGTTGTTTAACAAAATGCTGATGCTGATCTTTTCCATGCAATTAATGTGAATGGGAGTGGGTACTGCTGAGATTCAACACTGATGCTATGTGCATTGCACTCAAAAATATTTAGGCCTACATTTATAATTTATGTTTTTGAATTGTATATAAAATTTCCATTCATTTGGATTACATAGTTTTAACATAAACAAACTAATTGTTGTTAACCGTTTCCAGAGCGTCGGCGCACTGAAGCGTTTTTTTTTTTATTTAGTTCAAATTTACTATCAGATTTAATGTTATACCTTGACAAACTATACATCATTAAAAAGATATAATACTCAAGATTCAGTATTTGACCACTATTGTATTCTGAGAAACTTATAGTGACAGTTATGTCTTAATTTGTGTCAGGAGTTATGAAATGGAAAAATGAGTCGATACCTTTAATATGAATTATGAGCGTCAGCTGGTCCATTCATAAAAAACACTCCAAGCTGTCGTCATGACAGCGATTCGCAAAACATCGTCCCTCAGGGCTTTAGCTCAAAAATGTGCAGACTTGGAGAAATATTGATATATTCTCATAGATTCACATCATATTTCTATAGACAGGAATAATATTTGTTGAATTTATACCCAAATGCGTCGATGTAATCATTATGATCGCTTCTTACTGAGATGTGTTGTGTTTTCAATTCATACCAATAGCCTGAGGGCGCTATATGCACAATAACAGTCCATATATGGATCACGAAGAAGACCCATAGTCATGTGACATTCCAGGACGTCACTGATACAGAAAGTAGCTGACAGAGATCGCTGTAACATGCAGATAAAGATGTTTTGAAGACAATAAACATGATTGCAATGATTTTGAGTTACCTGTGTTCTTCAAGCCATGCCAGGTATTTCATAATAATAGATTATATTTATAATGCAATGCTAATCGATATAGATTTCATCATCGTGCAGAACACTATAAATAATAAATTTTCTGTCGGATTTTTTTTTATCTGAAGCCAAATTAGATCACAGAAGATTATTTAAAACACTCGACTTGCGTTATAAAGTAAGTTTGGAGCACAAACATGGTTTCAATCTCATAAATGGTCGTGTATTGATGGTGTGCTAAGCTAACATGCTAGCTAGCCCAGGTGCACCTGCCACCAGCAGTTATTGTTTTATGATTTTTTTCTAAATAGGAATGCTTACTGAAATGTTTCAGTGCATTTGATACCAGTTTCAAATATTTAGTGAGAACTTTGATAAAAGAAATTAGGGTTTGAAACCCTATGAATAGCCTGTGAATAGCCAGTCGTTAGTAGCTATAATGCAGACAAAAGAAATGCATATTTAGAGCCATAACCAGTCTGGAGAGGTGTAAATGTGTGCAAGGAGAGACTGACTCTGAATGGGGCTCGTTTGCACCACAAAATAATAGAGACAATAGACTGATTAGATGACTCAGAAGATGACTAAACATCAGTTTGCATTTTAGAGTCTAATCAAAATAAAGTAATTTGACATGATCTTGAAAAACATTTAACTAAATACAGAGTTTTAGACTTATCATTTTCAGATTTTAAATATAAAATGGTCACACATATGGCTTTAGCTGCAGTGCATTTCTAGATTGCTCCAGGGCCAACTTCAATTTTATTTTTATGAAGATGTTTCATGAAAGTAAATTTCTAATAACTTTACAAAACTTTGAAGCTATTTAAACATTTTTTTTTTCATTATGACAATAATTATTTCTACATTTACAATAAACTACTAGGTGTCAGCTTTCAAATGAGATCATACTTGTGCTTTTAGTGCAAAGGGTTCATGAACTGTATCTGTTTAAGTTTGGGTATGCCATTTCTGGGGATTTTTCAAAAGTGGCCTTGAAGGTTAACAGGTTAATGTGATGCATATTTGTCAGTCACACATAAATGAAACTGGTCAGATTTCTGTAATAGTACTAGTGAAACAGAATGTGTTTTAAATACACATTTGTATCATCAACCAATCATATTTGTTTCAGTCTCATACATTTTAACTAATTAAATGTTGCTAGTTCCACAGTTAGCAATATTTTAACCATGTTCATACATTAAACGGAATAAATTAAATTGTTTTCACAATAAACAGATTCATGCTGATTCTAAACAATTTGAATAAATACATTTTGAAAACATGATTATTTACACAAAAAAATAAATACAAATAATTCATAATAATCTATGATTTTTTTTAAATGCAGTAATCTTACCTGTTTCTTACCCATTTAATGTATGTACAGGCCTAGACATTTTTTTCAAAAAAGCAAATAGCGACAAATCTAGCGAGCTCTTGCTTTCTCCCTGCCGTCACTCTCTCTGCGTCTAACTTGTTCAGTGAATGGCTGACACGAGCAGCAGCACATTCATGTGTTGAGCGCGCGCCAGTTTTTTGTTTTTCCACGGAATTGTCATTTATCTGCTTCTCTTTTTTATATTTAAACAGTTTTGTTTGACCATTTTAATTTCCTTTCTTTTCTTGTGCTTATTACTTGTTAAACTCACTATCACAGAGCTTTCACCCAGTTCCCGAACTCTCTCAATACAGATAATTTTACATATAAAAAAAAGTTAGTCATTCACTATATCATAGCTACTTGTTCTATTTTCTGACAAAAATAATATAGGTAATCAGAACAGCTTTATTGGACATTTGGCTATATTATATTATATTATTCAGTTGGCAGAAGCATTTACAGTGTTTCAAACGTCAGTTATAACCATAGGTAAAGTACCTTGGACGCTAACTTATCTGAGGCGATTTAATGCTAACTGTTGCAGTGCCACTGCCCACAAACATTGATGCTAAATAGTGCTAACTACGTGAAATAGTAGTGGAATGTCACTTACCGGAAAAATGGAGTGAAGTAGGCTCCTACAGTGTCGGTTAGTGCAGTTTATAGCAGAGCAAACCATTTTATGTACGATATTTCAATACAAATGTTCAGAAAGGATACAGAGGTGGTATGATGTGTTGTGTCAGATCATGGCCGAGACGTCAAATTTCAGGAATTCCACTCGCGCAGCCCGTTATCAGCTGTCAATCAAGCTGTCAATCAAAGTTAACCGCGCCCTTATTTTGTCATACATTTTATATCTAAATATGATCTAAGCTAACGAGTTAGAAAAAAATTCACCCCGTCACAGTTGTCAGGCACTCGGAACCTATCGAAAAATACAATAAAAGTCCATGGGACCAACCTGTAAAAATGTGAATGTATGCTGTTAAAACGGACATTTTAACATGGGGTCTATGGACATTTGCTCCCTTTTGGGACCAGCCCCTAGCGGATTTTCGATGTATTGCAGTTTTTTGCACTTCTGTGTAGGCTTCATTTTTCAGATTAGAATGATGCCGCTTGGTTACAGCGGAGAATTCAAACATGTGGTGCACGCGCCTGACAACGTTTCTAATGCGGATAATATAGTTCATATACTGACTAGAGCAAGTGCGTTTAAAGTTCTCTTACGAGAGGTTCTCTCATATTGCGTAAGTTAGCTAACGCTACGGGAAAGATTAATCTTTTCGAGATATTGAAGCCAAAAAATTATCCTTAATTTTTGTATCCATTGTCAACGCAGTGCAACAGCTAGCAGACCTAGAGCAAGCTGTCTAGCGTGCTCATAGGCTGTCCTGCGGGAACTGCAGCAGCCTACCACTGAGCCCGATGTGACGTCACGTCCAATGAAGGGCGCTTGCGCCTTCACAGCGTCTAAGCCCGCCAGTATGGGCGTGGCTTAGCTTATATAAGCAGGGCTCGTAGGCTGTATTCTCTGATTTTCATCTCTTCAGCGAAGCTCTTGCATCGCTGGATCTTGAGAGAAGCCGCCGCCGTCAAGGAAGCGACAAGCCATTCCCCCTGTGGAAGAGACGGGCGCAGCGCACCTTTGCCTGCCCTCCGCGAGATGTCGCTCAAGGTCTGCCCTCCCATCCAAGGCCTGCAGAGCCACATCCACCCTTGTCGGCCGCGCATACACCGCCGCCGGACAGGCCGCTTCCGCTCTGCATTCGATGGCTGTGTTGCAAATTCTACAGGCCGACCTCCTCCGTGAATAGGATGAGAAGGGCCAGGACCCAGCTGCCGTTACCGACTTGAGAAGCGCAACGGAGTAAGCACTCCGCGCTACCAAGACCGCAGCTCAAGCCATCGGAAGGTCTATGGCCGCATTGACCGTCACAGAGAGGCCTCTGGTCCGCTTGCCGACATGAGGGAATCCGAGCGAGCCAACATTCCTATACGCGCCTCTTTCCCCTACCGGTCTCTTCGGCCCAGCGGTGAGCAGGCTCGTCGACCGTTTCTCGGAAGTTCAAAAGACCACGCAGGCCATGAATCTCTTCCTGCCTCGACGCTCTAGTTCCTCTACAGGCCGCTCACGTGATCCGCCGCATGCACGAGCCACCACTCAGCGCCCATCGCAGCCTAGCCAGCCTTCGCAGCGACGTCAGGGCGGCCGCCCTAGGTCGCGCTCGGACAGCCGTCACAGACCGCAGCCCACCAGAGGCCCTTGGCAAAGGATCGCGCTGAAGCCCGAGCACGGGATGCCTTCCTAGCGTCAGCAGGAAGAAAAAGACGGCCGAGTCCCGCTGCGGCCGGACCGCCGTCAAAGCTTTTCTCCCTGTCAGTCCCCTTCATGCAGGCTACTGCAGTGGTTCATTTAGCAGACAACGCGCCAGTAGAAAAACCCTCTCGCCTGCACACAAACGCCGTTGTCACGGCGACCCAGAGAAAGAATCTAAGAACTGTGTTCAGTCAGGTTATGAACATAAGTCACGTGCCCGCCGGCAAGCGCTCACGCTTACTAACACATGCCTCTCCCCGAGCACCGCCCGTGCATTTAAGCGTTGTCACAAAACGCAGGGCGATCATAAAACGCTCCCCGTCCAAAGCGA
Organism: Siphateles boraxobius; assembly: GCF_051911475.1. Classification (NCBI taxonomy): domain Eukaryota; kingdom Metazoa; phylum Chordata; class Actinopteri; order Cypriniformes; family Leuciscidae; genus Siphateles; species Siphateles boraxobius. The sequence continues at coordinate 11,615,017 of NW_027508855.1, read as the reverse complement.
TCGGGACGGTAAATTTAAGTGGAAGTCTCGTGCCCGCACAAAAGCGCTCAAGCTTACTAACATACACTCTGCCCAAGGCTCCGCTCGCGCATCACAAAGTAAAAAAAGGGTGCTCCCCATTCACGGCAATCGGGTCGCCTCTTATGTATCAGCCTGTCACGGCTGTCAGCGAGCTGCCGCTTTCAAGCACCGAGGGCGCACGCGCCGCACCCACACCCCCGGTTTAGTTTCTCGACCCCGCAGAGTGCGGCGATCAATTAGGACCCGGGACCATTCGCCCCCTACCCACACATATAGGGGCATGGGAAGCCATTCCCAAGGTTTCAGAATGGGTGCTGGGCACAATAAGGCAAGGCTATTCGCTACAGTTCGCTCGCCGTCCTCCGCGTTTTCAAGCACGGACCGCGACGACTGTGAATGCAGAAGTAGCACATCTACTCCGCGCAGAAATAGCGAAGCTGCTGTGCAAAGGGGCCATAGAATTGGTACCGCCTTCTCTGAGCGAGTCAGGTTTCTACAGCCATTATTTTCTCGTACCCAAGATGGACGGAGCACTCAGACCCATCTTAGATCTGAGACATTTGAACAGGGTGCTTATGAAAAGACTCAAAAATTATGAAAGCATCAAAATGCTTACAACCAGGAAAATCCTCGCGCATGTTCGCCCGAGGGACTGGTTTATCCCTCTCAATCTGAAAGAGTTTTTTTCTGAAAAAGATCTAAAGATCTATAAAGAGATCTATTTCCAGATTCAGATAATACCCCGTCACAGGCCATTCTTGAGATTCGCCTTCGACGGTCAGGTTAATCAATACACCGTCCTGCCGTTCGGCCTGTCCCTGGCACCCCGTACATTTACGAAGTGCATGGACGCGGCTCTCGCCCCCTTGAGAAATCAGGGTTTGCGAATTATGAACTATCTGGACGACTGGCTGATTTTGGCACAGTCAAGAGACAGAACTGCTATCTCAGAGAACTGTGCTCCTCAGTCACATGGAGAGCTTGGGTCTCACGGTCAACTGGACCAAGAGCTCATTACTGCCCAGTCAGTCAATTTCCTTTCTAGGAATGGAACTGGACTCTGTGGCCATGACGGCTCGTTTATCGACACAGCACGCGCACCGTGTTCGACACCTAGCCGCGTCTTTCCAGAAGGGCAGCATCATCCCCCTGAAGACATTCCAGAGGATGCTGAGCTGTTTGGCCTCAGCTGCAGCAGTGCTTCAGCTGGGCTTACTGCGCATGCGACCACTCCAACGCTGGCTCAATGCTTGTGTGTCTCGCCGAGCTTGGCCTGCTGGCTGCGAACGAATCAGTGTGACTCAGACCTGTATTACGGCTCTGCAGCCCTGGTTAACAGCCGACTGGTATCAGCGGGGTGTGTTGATGGGAGCGGTTTCGTACCGAAAGGTCATCTCCACAGATGCGTCCAACTCAGGTTGGGGTGCGCTCTTCGAGGGCAGACCGGTCTTTGGCCTGTGGTCAGACCAGGAGAAGCTCCTTCACATAAACTGTCTGGAAATGATAGCGGTCAGAACGCACTGAAGCGCTTCCTCCCGCTCATACAGGACCAACATGTTCTAGTCTGATCAGACAACATCTCATTGGTTTCCGACGTGAACCGTCAGGGCGGCGTCAGATCCAGGAACCTCTGCGATCTGACAGAGCGCCTCCTCACGTGGTCTCAGCATCACCTGCGCTCGCTGAGAGCTGCACATGTGCCAGGCCACCTGAACGACGGCCCAGACAAACTATCCAGGGACAACGTTCCCCCAGGGGAATGGTGCCTTCACCCCCAAACAATCCAGAAATTATGGCGCCTATTCGGCAAAGCGGAAGTCGACCTATTTGCGTCAAAAGACAATGCTCACTGCCCAATGTTCTTTTCGAAGAACGAGGATGCGCTGGCCCAAGTCTGGCCCAGCCGCCCTCTGTATGCCTTCCATCCGGTCTCTCTGCTACCGCAGGTAATCAAGAGAATCAGGGAAACGCGCCACTCGGTGCTCCTCATAGCACTCAGAATCAGTGCTCATTCTAAGTGCTCAGAATTCAGCACTTAGAATCAGATTTGGTTCCCGGAGCTGACACGGCTGTCACTAACAGTCCCGTGGCCGATTCCGGTGAGAACGGATCTCCTCTCGCACGCTCGCTGCTCATCTAGCATCCCCTTCCAGAGCGCTGGTCTCTGCACGCATGGGTGATCAACGGGTACCCGCTGCCCTGCCAGAAGGAGTGATGAACACGATCACGCAGTCTAGAGCTCCCTCTACTAGAAAGCTTTACGCTTACGTCTAAATGGTCTATGTTCTCAAAATGGTGCACCGACAAAAACCTGGACCCACGGACGTGTGAGGTCTTGCGGCTGCTCAGTTTCCTACCAGAGCTGTTGGATAAGGGGAGGTCCCCATCCACACTCAAAAGTCTATGTGGCGGCCGTTGCAGCGTTCGCTTAGTCGACGCGCGGCCGGTCACTAGGGAAAAACAAGCTTGTCATCCGCTTCCTTAGAGGAGGCAGAAGGATGAACCCTCCGCGCCCCCCGTCGGTTCCTATGTGGGATCTTTCGTTGGTCCTCGAGGCCCTGAAAGCTTTGCCCTTTGAACCACTAGACTCCGTGGAGTTAAAGTATCTATCACTCAAAACCGTTTTTCTGACAGCCCTGTCATCAGTGAAACGTGTGGGGGACTTACGCGCTGTCTGTCAGCGCCGCTTGTCTTGGGTTCGGGCCAAATGACTCAAAAGTCATCCTCAAACCTAGACACGGATATGTTCCTAAAGTGATGGCCGCCCTATTTCCCACGTATCTGGGTTCCCTGGAAAACCCTGGGACTCATTGTGGATGCTTGGCGTGCACGGCGTTGACAAAGGGTTCCCGTAGCGCAAGCTAACTTACGCAATATAAGAGAACCTCTCGTAAGAGAACGTATCGGTTACCTAACGTAACCTCGGTTCTCTCTAGAAGAGGGAACGAGTATTGCGTAACCTGCCGTGCTCGCGCCACGAGCGTCTTCGCTTCAGTCGATGAAAACCAGAGAATACAGCCTACGAGCCCTGCTTATATACGCTAAGCCACGCCCATACTGGCGGGCTTTGACGCTGTGAAGGTGCGAGCGCCCTTCATTGGACGTGACGTCACATCGGGCTCAGTGGTAGGCTGCTGCAGTTCCCGCAGGGCAGCCTATGAGCACGCTAGACAGCTTGCTCTAGGTCTGCTAGCTGCTGCACTGTGTTGACAATGGATACAAAAATTAAGGATAATTTTTTGGCTTCAATATCTCGAAAAGATGAATCTTTCCCGTAGCGTAAGCTAACTTACGCAATACTCGTTCCCTCTTCTAGAGAGAACCGAGGTTACGTTAGGTAACCGATACGTTTTTATGGAAATATTTCATATAATCTAGTTCTCTTGCACATGTCTTCTTCAGATGAAATATATGTGCAAATTAGGACAGTGATGCAGCCGTACGGCTGATCATGAGCGTGATGACAGGAGGAATTATTCTGATACACAGAAGACAATGATGAAGACCGAAGAACTTCAATTCAAAGAACAACAGACAAAAAAGTAACTATGCCTTTATTTTTTCTGTTAAACTGACGCGTTATTTGTTCAGTGACTGTAGTGCTCGTAAATGTAATGGATATATTATTATTAGTTTTAAAATTTTCTTCCATGTTTTTCCTTCGTTCTTGTGAGTGTGTTATAGGATTATATGATTAAATGCATCAAGGTGCCCTTAAATCCATTTCCCTTACGAAGGGAACTCAACGATGCGTCCATCGACGCCATGGGAACGCCCCCAGCGTGACTGCGTCTGAAGCATCTATGTCAACTAGTCCAATGGAATGAGCGTCACGGGCGGGTGACGTCATGACCAGGATATGATAAAAGCACATCCGGTGCAAACCGGCATTAGCTTCTGTTGCCTCAGCAAGCGATCTGTGTCAAACTGTCTGTTATATTTACTGTTGTCTGTCTGATATATATATTTATGGAAACTAAACAATTGCACAAACTCTGTGTTCTCCCTGCTCGCGCTATTTAACGAGTAGGGACACACACGAGCTTTGTGTGATGGGTTTGGGAGTAGAGCATGCGGTATCAGCCTCCGAGGGGGCTGATTGCCAACATTGTGAGAAGCTTTCGCTTCGCATGCTCCGCTCCCGCCTGTCACTTTTCGAGGAAAGTGGCCGGGCTCGCAATTCTCAGGGTGACAGGTCCCGCGTCTGCCGAGGCAGCGCGGAGAATGCATTCCTGTGGATCGCGGATAGGATCTCTTTACGGGGTTGGAGACGGGTCCGCGGATCTTATCTCCTCCCTTTCCACGAGGGATCCAGTGCTCTCTCGCCGGTCTCGGAAGCCCGCGCTGCGGTCTCTTCCGCCCGGGGAGAGAGAGAAATCAATGCTTCAGTGCTCTACCTCCGAGGAGGTAGATGTGCTGGGCATTGAAAGTGACACAATCATGGGGGAAGTGAATTTGCCATCTCTTTCCCCAGCGTATGAGAAATATATATAGCCTATATATATATATATGATAGTTTATATATTATATATAAAATAAAGTGAATATATATAAAAAATATATATAAAAAATAATAAGCTGGTGGAAGTGTTTACTAAGGCTGTAGATAAATTAAATATTTATGGCCAGCAGAAATAAGGGGGCACTCGTCCTAAAAATAAAATAGATTAAACGAGTTTTCTTCCCTCTATTTTTCCACCTCCATCACGGGGCCTTCCATTTTTCCCGATCTGCACAGCGAGCTGTCTAGATCATGGAAAAAGCCTTACTCCTCTTGTCTTTTAGCCCCCACATTCATGTATATTCAGATATTTGGGGGTTAAGAGGGTATGGCTATGGGGCAATACCCCGGGTAGAACAGACGCTTGCGAGCTATCTGTCTCCCGGTTCAGTATCGTACCTGAAGGCGTCGGCTTCTCTCACTAAACCATTAAAGAAAACTATTTTTTAATCTAGTGGGAAAAGCATATATGGCAGTGGGTCTAGCATGGGCCTGCTTGCACACCATAGCAGTGCTACAAGCATATCAGGCTGACCTGCTGCGGTATTTGGACAGAAGTGAGGGAGTTTGGCCCGATGGGGTTTGAGAACTCCGTCGGGCCACAGATTTATCTCTCAGGGATGGCAGCCCTTGTGGTCACTGAGAGACACCTCTGGCTCAATTTGATGGGAATCATAGAGAAAGATACAAGATAATCTCTCCCTCGCTATGTCCAACCCCCTGGGGCTGCTGGGCGTGAGCAGCTCCAGCCGTCTAGTTTCTCATACACAACACAGCAGCCAAAGCCTTCAAAGCAGAAGCCGGATCCGAGGACCGTTCTTCACGCTGAGAAGGCTGCGGCTCAAAAGAATAGGTCTGGCGCCACCGGCGTCAGACCGGTGAGGGCAGCCCCAACCGGGGTGGAATGGTGTACACCTCATTATACGGTGCCCTTTCCATCTCGGTGCCCTCAGGGGACCGTTCTGCCAACCCCGCCACCCTTGGTGCTTCGGGGCGCAGCGGTCTCCAGCGAGCTTCTGGCGCAGCGTCAACTCGACATTGCGTCGGAATGCGCCCTCTGAGGGGGGTTCGAAAACAGTCAGTTCGGGTGGTTCCTGCCAGTATGCTTCAGGTCCCCGAACTGGCTGTCTTTATTACACCAGAGGCCAGCCTCGAGGGGCTGGTTCCCTTGGTAGATTTTCTGGCAGCGCGGAAGCTACTGCCAAATATATCTCTATGGGTCCTGCAGTTAGTAGTAAGAGGCAGATTTGGTTCTCGTCCTCCAGGCTACAACGGGGTGTTGCTCACGTTAGTGCATTCCGAGCAGGCTCTGGTAATGGAGCAAGAGGTAAAGGCCCTGTTAGCAAAGAAAGCTATAGAGCAGGTGTACTCACCCGACATTGCGTCGGGTCTTTACAGTCGTTATCTCATTGTTCCAAAAAAGGATGGAGAGCTGCGTCACATACTAGATCTTCGTCTGTTGGAGTGTTTGGTGCTGGAACTCAAGTCCAAAATGCTGACACTCAAACAGATCGTGACTCAAATCAGATCCGAGGACTGGTTTGTCACAATAGATCTAAAAGACGCATACTTCCATATCTCCATCCTCCCTCAGCACAGGAGGTTCCTGAGGTTTTCTTTGGGGCAAAGAACACCAGTATCAGGCACTTCCTTTCGGTCTAGCTCTATCACCCCGCACATTCACGAAGCGTGTAGACGCAGCTCTGGCCCCGCCAGGCTGCAGTGCATATGCATTCTGAATTGCATAGATGACTGGCTGATTCTAGCGGAATCAGAACAGTTAGCGGTTCGGCACCGAGGTGTCGTTCTCGCTCCTATGCAGATGTTGGGGTTGAGGCTCGATGCCAAGAAGAGTGTGCTTTCTCCAGTACAGAGAACCACTTTCCTTGGTGTGGTATGGGATTCAGTGACGATGCGGGCCACTCTGTCGCCCGTTCGTGTAGCTGCTATCCTAACAGCCACAAAAGAGCTGAGGCTAGGCCAGTCACGCACTGTAAAACAGTTAGAGAGACTGTTGGGTCTTGTGACAGCAGCGTTCAACGGGATAACTTTTGGCCTGCTGTACATGAGACCTTTACAGTGGTGGCTCAGGACCAGAGGGTTCTCCCCGAGGGGAAACCCACTTCGTATGATCAAGATCACGCGGCGGTGTCTCCGCACCTTGGTTATATGGAGGAAACACTGGTTCTTAACCCAGGGTCCGGTGTTGGGAGCTCTTTGCCATCGAGTTGTGATCTCGACAGATGCTTCCCTCACCGGCTGGGGAGCGGTATTGGAAGGCCGCTCAGCTCAGGGCTTGTGGAGGAGTCATCATCTCTCTTGGCACATGAATTGCCTAGAGATGATGGTCGTCTTCAATGCGTTGAGACATCTCCTCCCAGACCTGAGGGGCCATCATGTGTTGTTCTGGCTCAGGGCAGCAGCGTCCAATGTGATACCCTTTGACCTGTTGTACGTGAGACCTTTACAGAGGTGGCTCAGGACCAGAGGGTTCTCCCTGAGGGGAAACCCACTCCTTACGATCAAGATCACGCGGCAGTATCCCCGCGCCTTGGTTATATGGAGGAAACTCTGGTTCTTGACCCACAGACAACACGTTGGTGGCCTCTTATTTTGGTCCCTCAAGAAATTACGCTGTCTGAGGGCAGTGTATATTCCGGGGGGGGGCCAGAATATTGGAGCAGACACCCTGTCGAGGCAGGGGCTGAGGCCAGGGGACTCCACCCCGAGGCGGTGGAGCAAATATGGGAGTTTTACGGCCAGGCAGAAGTGGATTTGTTCTCGTCTCAGCATACGACGCACTGTCCACTCTGGTTATCCCTCACTCAACCAGTCCCCTCGGGGCTGGATGCTATGGTGCAGACGTGGCCGAGGCTACGTCTGTACGCATTTCCCTCCGTTGCTCTGCTCCCAGGAGTTCTGGAGTGAATCCGCCAGGATGGAATAAGCCTATTTAGTAGCACCACCCTGGCCGAGCTGAATTTGGTTTGCGGACCTAATTTTTCTCCTCGACGGACCTCCCTTGGAGGTCCCGATCAGGAGAGACCTTCTGTCTCAGGCAGGGGATGCAATATTGCACCCCCGGCAGGGGATTTGGGAACTGTGGGTTTGGCCTCTGAGGGGGCCCAACTCATAGAGAGTGGTCTCTCAACCGAGGTTGTTTAGACCATTCTAAGCTCCAGAGCTCCCGCTACGAGGAAACTATATTCACTATTTCGAGAGTTTTTCACTTCTTGGTGTTACCAGCGTCAGTGGGATCCGGTTAACTGTTCAGTAAACACAGTATTCGAGTTTCTGCAAGAACGCTTTGTATCAGGTCTATGTCCTTCCACGCTTAAGGTATAATATGTGTGGCGGCCATTGCGGCTTTCCACGCCCTGGTGGGTAGTACATTTTTGGATCGAGACCCCCTGATCACTCGTTTCCTTCGTGGCACTTTGAGGCTGAGGCATGCAACTTGCACTAAGGTGCTGGCTTGGGACCTTGCAATAGTTCTAGAAGGCCTATCTGGGGCTCCCTTCGAGCCCTTAGATTTGGTCTCAGAGAAGTTCCTTTCTTTTAAGACTATTTTCTGCTAGCTATTTCGTCCCTATAAGAGTCAGACCTTCAGGCCCTTTCGGTCCCCACCTGCCTTGAGTGCACCGGGATGGCCAAGGCAATCTTACCCGAAACATGGATATGTTCCAAAGGTGCCTACCATAATTCCGAGGCCTATTGTGCTGCAGGTTTCTGTCCTCCCCCATTTTTCGGACCAGGAAAAGCTGAATCTCTTGTGCCAGTGCGAGCACTGAACACTTATGTTCATCGGACTTCTCTGTCGAGAAAATCCAACCTATTGAGCATATAGATAGTCGAGACTATTCTTCTTGCTTGTGAGTCTTCTGGCCAACCATTTGGTGGTCAGGGCTCATTCCACTAGGAGTATGGCTTCTAAGCGTATTATCTGGAGTTCTCTCCAAGACGTTTGTGATGCGGCGGGCTGGTCCTCACCGCTCACATTCATGAGGTTTTACAGCTTGGACCTGGATGCTGCCCCAGGATCCCAGGTGCTTGGTGCAGTGTGACAACAGGCTGACACTCAGGCATTTGAAAGTCTGGCGCTTTGGGTATTCTCGTTCCCATGGCGTCGATGGACGCATCGTTGAGTTCCCTTCGTAAGGGAACGTCTCAGGTTACTATTGTAACCATAGTTCCCTGAGAACAGGGAACGAGACGATGCGTCACCCTGCCATACTTCCTGCATCCCTGTGATCGGCTTGCTTCGGCAATTTTCGAAGCTAATGCCGGTTTGCACCGGATGTGCTTTTATCATATCCTGGTCATGACGTCACCCGCCCGTGACGCTCATTCCATTGGACTAGTTGACATAGATGCTTCAGACGCAGTCACGCTGGGGGCGTTCCCATGGCGTCGATGGACGCATCGTCTCGTTCCCTGTTCTCAGGGAACTATGGTTACAATAGTAACCTGAGACGTTTTTGTCATTTGCCAGCATTGACAATTTAAAGCTGTTATTGATGTTTGCCAGAGCATAAAACTAGCGATTATTTTCGTCAGTTATGGCTTGTTAGATAGAGCATTCTAACCACTTTGAATCAGACACAGAGATAAAGTAGTGCGTAAGATTAAATTTATTTGAATGAATGAACTAGAGCATGTATTTGAATTAATTATTGAGAAGGGAGAGAGAGAGAGAGAGAGAGAGAGAGAGAGAGAGAGAGAGAGAGAGAGAGAGAGAGAGAGAAAGAAAGAGAAAGAGAGAGAGATGCGTACCTGCGTCTGTTCAGCGGCTCTCTCTCCATTAACAATGAAGCTATGACTTTAATTACTTAAAAATTTAAATGTATCTCCCTCCTTGCTGAGAAATATAAAGTAGCAATTCAGTTACGAAGCTATTTTATTACTAAAAGTCACGGGGCAGTGGCAGTGTTGATAAAAAGGTTTCTGTGTGCCTGAATGTTTCTGTGTGTGCAGCGCGATCTCCGCTCTCTGTGTTCGAGTGACGTATGCGTGTGTGCGCTTCAATGAAAACAGTGCATTAATAAGGGTGATTCAACTGACTTTGAACTACCTGTGCATTTAATATTTTTATTGAGAATCAAGTCTTCAGACAGACCATGGTATAAACTCAATTAATCAATCTTTCTACCATATATAAATTAGCCAATCCAAGTGTGAGGCAAAAGGATCTTGGGTAGTTTACTTTGTGTATTATATTAACAGTTTTCCTCAGGGTACTCAGTCACGTATGAAACCAAAGTCTCGGGGGCTGGGAAGAAATTATCTGCTGTTTACTTACGTTCATCCAAGAGGAGAAACTTTAGGGGAAAATTAGCAGAGTGAGGTAATGTGTTTCAGAAGTTTGCAGCTAAAATGTTCTGCGTATGTGTCTGTGTGAGTTGTGATGTGGTGCTAGAGGGTGGCCCAAAAATATTTCTTTCTCTGTCCTTAATAGAGTGGGATTAAAAAAGACACACCTGTGTTCAGATTTAGCCCCTAAGCAAACACACACATACACACAAATAAGACACACAGGCCCCTCAGCTGCTTCAATTCTGAAGACGCATCTGCGGCCACACACCTACAGGGATTTTCACACTCCTGCACATCCATTGCCTAAGAATAAAACAGCATGTAACTCCCCTGGACACAAATGCTAATTATATTCCCACAATATCCCACAAATTCCGTGTACTATTAAGGAAACAGGCTGCATATCTATACTATGCATTTTACTTCTCTGATGGTGAGAAATTATATTCTTTTACTGTAAGTGTGTCTAAATCACTACACCATTGGTGCATATGTCTTGATAACAGACTCCTTTATCGTGCAATGTTTGCATTTGCATGTAGGCATTAACATGTAGCTAAACAATAAAGTTTGGAGTTGATACGTTTTTTTTTTTCATGTTTTTGAAAGAAGTCTCTCATTCTCACCAATACTGCATTTTGCATACTAGGTCCCCTTTAGTATATTTGAACATGTAATTTAAAATAAATTGTGATGGCAAATCCGAAAGTCTCCGATGTCACATGATCCTTCAGAAGTCATTCTAAAATGCTGATTTGGTTCTCGAGTAGCATTTCTTATAATTATAAATTTTGAAAAGTTTTGTACTGCTTAATATAGGAAACCTTGATACTTTTTCAGGATTTAGTGTTTCCCCTACCATTCAATAGTCTTAATTTGACCAATATATTCAAACTACATCAAAAAATGGAGAACACAGCATCCGAAGTATGCAGTTACAGAAAAAAAGTATTAATAATAATTTTTGCAATTTTACGTTAAAAACAAATAGGCTATAGTAATTGCAACTTTCAGTAGTAAGGTGAATAAATTGTACACTGTATGTACTGCATGTATAGTATTGTACTGAATATTGTATAAATGGTAAATAAATGGTAAATAGACTGCATTTATATAGCGCTTGTATAGTGTAATGAATGTCTGTATATTCCACTTGCATGCTATAAAAATACAGTAGTCCAACTCCAAAAGCCAAAAAGTTTACAGTAAAAAAACTCTAACTGAAAAGCATGTTATAGTACACTCAGAAGAGTTGTGCAACTGCAAAATCAAAGTCAAAATCAAAATCAAAGCATCAATCATGTTGGGTCCAGCCTGAGGACTTTGTCTACATCACAGACATTGTTTACAGTTTTTCAAAATTGCTAAGACACATTTCTTGAAACCTTCACCCATTTTCACACAACATTAAACCCAAATCCAAATTGTCAAACTAAACTCACAGAACGATTGACTCAAAAAGTCAAACAATTGCTGTACTCAAAATAAAACAGTGCTTTCCGATCATACACACATGAATAAATAAAATAAGCACTACAGATCATCCATTAGACACTACATAAAAAAATGAGAAAACAGCATCCAGAACATTACAGAAAATAATATTGTATACTGTAAACAATTTTTGCAATTACATAAAAAGTCTAGTAATTGCAAATGAGTAAAGTGAACATATTGTATACTGTATGTACTGCAAGTAGTATTTTACTGAATAGCAGGCCTACTGAATCTCTGAATATTCAACACTTATCACAAATCTCTTAGCATTTTTAAATCTTACCTTAAAGCTCATTTTTTAGGGTAGCTTTTAGGGTAGGTGTATTTTGTTGCTTTAATTTTAATTTTATATTGTGGATTATTTTATATGGTGTATTTTTGCTGTTTTATTTGTTTCTGATGTACAGTTAAAGGCGCTATAGAAAATAATTTTTATTATTATTATTACTTGCATACTGTAAAAATACTGCAGTCGAACTGCAAAAGCCAAAAAGGTCAAATAAAACTCTTAATGAAAGGCATAGTACGGTACACTCAAATAAGTTGTTTTACTGCAACATCAAGGACAATGAGATATTTTCTGCTTCAGCATCATGTCTTCCTGCTGGCTCTGGCCAGAGGACTTTGTACACATCACAGACAATGTTATCTCCTGCCAGACAAAGCGAAAAACCTTCTAGTCTGACACATCCAACACTGTCCACACCTTGCTCTTTCTCGTCCTCATCCTCCTCTTACACGTACTCTTCCTCCTCTCCCTCTCAGATCGTTTCCATATATTGTTCATTTCATCAGTGCACCTGTACACTCTGAACTGGCTCATATTATACAGTTAGTTTGATCACATCATTAGAAATAAGTGTGAACAATTTTGAATCGTTTGAATTGCAAAAAGAGAGCAGGAGATTTGCAAACAGTGTCTAACTGCCTGAACTTGTTTACGGTTTTGCAGAAATAGTGATTTATTCGACAATTTGGTTTAAGCTATTGAGAATTTGGTTCAGAGAATGGAATTAAAATGTTTCTTCCATGTTTTAATTTGAACAGTAATGGTCATTCTGCAGCATGTTGTTTGACACAAAGTTTGTTTAATTGCATATTTAAAAGAGATTAAATTAATGTTTTATGTCTTCATTTGATTACCAGAAAAAAACACAACAACGAATTTGTGTGAAAAAAACATCATAGAAATATATTTTTTTAAATGTTGTATAAGTTTCATTATTTCAATTAATTAGACATGCTTTTTGATTACTACATTTTTTATTCAACCATTAAAAATGGAGTCCAAAAAACAGGCTGCAGGGGGAACATCTTGTTGATGGGAGGACCCCCATCAATGACCCCCAGTTGGGGATTTCCCATATTAGGAGACCCTTGAAATGTTTTTCAAAAGTCCTAGGAAAATGAAATGCAAAACCACAATTGTACATCGTGCTAGTGATCACACAGTGAAGTATGTTGTAAATAGTTGTGTGATGAGTAAATAAATGTTGTTTATATTTATTTACCAAATGTATGTGCACTCAATGTGTTATTTCAGCTCACTATAGTAATGCACAGATACAATCAACCACTTAATGCACGCCACGTCTATGAAAACACCACATATCCGTAACACGCCCGCTCCGCGACACAAGTCCAACCCATAACGAAAAAATCCTAGGGGAAACAGTAGGATTATTTGATAAAAAAAAAATAAAGTTCAAAAGAACAACTAATTATGTTCAATGGGCAAAGAAAATGGAAAATACTACTTCACAGTATATACTGTAGTGTGAAATAAACAATATAGTATGAAAACCTGGATGCAGCCTTATTCTTTAAACACACTATTATACAGTATGTGTGTATCTGAATGAGCTCTGGGCCTTTAAATACATATACAATTATGTGTAAGATTATTGTGTCTGTAAGCCTCACTGTGCACTGTTCTCTGTGGAGCTATTTTTGTAGTAAAATATTAAATGGTACACAGCTCATACACACACACACACACACACACACACACACACACACACACACACACACACACACACACACACACACACACACACACACACACACACACACACACACAGGGTAAGTTGTAAGTCAGTGTTCTCCCAGGGCCTTTACTAATGTTTCATCTCTCTCCTACACGTCACACAAACACAAATCTACAGGACAATTGGTGATTTAAACCCCGGAGAGCTGTAAAGTATTTCAAAGAGCAATTTATGGCCAGAGTATCCAACACTATGCATGGACTTTATAAACCCATGCACATTCACCTCTCAAAAGTGCTCTGGGGACAAATATTTTTTCAGATCATCCATTGTTATGTATAATTAACTTTCCATATTAATTTGTGATATTGTGCTAATGATTTAATGCTTAAATGTTAGTGCATCTCAGCATAGAAATAAAACTATATGTTTTATACTGTAGGGCTCGATTGCTTTTATTGACCATTTTTAAATGTTTTAGAAATACGTGAAGATACATTTAAACATTATTTTAGTAAAAAAATAAAGTAAAATAAAATAAAAAGAGTATAGATAAGATATAACGTTTTTGTTATATGGCCATGCCCTATACCTGTTACAAGGCTGAAAAGTAAAAGGTGAAGTGTCTAATTTGTATCTGTTGTTTTCCGCAGAAATTACACACATCATGTTGTTCAGCAAACTCTGATTCAACAACTGGTATGTTTCACTACATAAAGTTGGCACATGGCATTTTTTATGTTAAAATTTTTTACTAAAAACATATGTAGATACATTTAAATAAAATATATTAATAAAAGGTAAATAGAAATTAAAAAGCATAATATATGGATAAGATAAACCTATTTTTTGTTATATTACCCAGCCCTGTTAATACTTGTTACATGACTGAAAAGTTAATGGTGAAGAGTGTAATTTTTGTCTGATATTTTTTCTGCAGAAATTACACACATTATGTTGTTCAGCAAGCGTTCAAAACAAGCAAAAGAGTGTAAATATTTCCTCTTGCAATACGAGTGGCTTTAGCCTTGTGTCTAAAAGCATTCGGTTAGTGTGCATTGAGATGTAGCTCTAAACTTTGTGGGGTGAGGGGTTACCCATTCTACAGCAGTATGCTTCAGTGGAGCACTCTGGCATACAACCAATTATCTCTCGTTTTCTCTCTCTCTCTCAAAGACACTCGCACACATAGATGGAGACAGGAATCACTAGCCACTCACGTGTCCTGTTGCCTCTGTCCTATTAACCCGTTCCTCTCCCTCCCTATCAGACTGAGTTTTTGTAAACATGATGCATTAGTTATGTAGGCTAGTATGCAGCCTAGACTGACCACCTCACTGCCATACAGTTTACCACAGTTAATTGTATTATTAAGCAAGCAAGCAAGCAAGCAAGCAAGCAAGCAAGCAAGCAAGAAAGAAAGAAAGAAAGAAAGAAAGAAAGAAAGAAAGAAAGAAAGAAAGAAAGAAAGAAAGAAAGAAAGAAAGAAAGAAAGAAAGAAAGAAAGAAAGAAAGACCATTAAAGTATAAAGAGCACAATTGGCGTGCAAGATCTGCATCTCACACTCCGCCCCGCGGCGCGGGTATAAATACGGAAGTGGATGCACGCACCAGTTGTCTTTCGCTTCGGAGCCGATCGGCGTCGATGTCTCTGAAGAGTGTTGACGTTTTCAACGAGCGAGTGTGTAGGTGTTCTTCTGGAAGTCTTTCCCAGTGCTGGAGGTTCTACAGCGCTGGAGTGCAGCGGTGATCACGAGCTTCTGAGCTCTCAACTGCTGTTTTAACAGCATCAAATTTTTGTGCACTTCTTGGCGGTTGGTTAGAGGGCAAAGAAGTGCTTCACTGCTTCAGTTCACTGTTCAGTGTTGCCGCGGTCATTCCCCTGTGTGTTCCGGCACTGGTGATGGGGTCCTATTTCCTGAAAGAGCAACACGGGTGCGTTTGCGTCATTTTCAAGATGTCATTAGATCCGTGCTTTTCTGGATGCGGTCGTTCCCTTTTCGTCTCTGACGGTCACAATGGTTGCATCACGTGTTTGAAGAAATAAAATATACATTTTTTTGATATTTATATATATATATATATATATATATATATATATATATATATATATATACGTGTGTATGTATATATTCAGCACACTGAAACAGCTTTTGTGAATTGTTCATGTTTTCATTGCGAGAAAATCGTGGTGTTGAGATCAAGACTCACCTTCATGTGTGAAGATGGAGTCCCCATTACCATGCCCCTCATGGTGCCGTGTGGGATGGGTGATCAGAGGACAGGATGCCGATTCCAGCATCGGAGGGTGAGCTGACCTATGGAAATGATGACTCGGCTACGTTATCTCCCTCTGGGAGAACGCAAAGCCTCAGGACCTCAGACCAGCTCTTGTCTGTTACGGAACCAGCAGAAGTTAAGTCTGTTTTCATGCAGAAGTTAGTCCTCTGGATAGTGGTTGCCATCATCTTGGTGAGTTTACCCAAGGTACACCGTGCCCACCTGGGTAGTGAGCCTCTCCAAAGAGAGAGTGTAGCTCCTTCCTGGGCGTTGACACAGGGTGCCTCGCTGACAGATGTTTTAGAGCTGCGGGCTGCGCAACATCAAACACGTTCGCTAGAAAAATAGCCTATGTGTCGCTTCTCCTCCTCCCTTCACATGAAGCCAGTTTCACTGTAAGCCCGGTTCGAAGTGTCGGCTTGCTGCGCCATTCCCCTCCTATTGACTGGATACGTGTGCCATTCTTGCTCCAGTAGAGTTCCTCTTTAGCCGAACCCTGTTGAGTTCCTCACACCCTCCGGCAACGGACGTGGTGGAGCGGCCGATGCCAGGCCTAACACTCATGTTGTGATCCCTACGGTTATCCCATATGTGTATTCTTCCACGGTACGGCTCCCTGTGGTGAGCCCATGTCTTCCCTTGGCAGAGCCTGCTCTGCCGTCACTGTCCGCTGTGTCTCCCCCCTGTTATATGCTGGAGCCACCTCAGTGACATTCCACATGTTGTACTGCCCAGTAACGCCCAGCCCATATGTGTATCCTCCAAATGTTACTTCCCTACACGTTACTACTTCTCGGTTACACATGTAACCCTCATTCCGCTGACTCCAGGCTCCGCGCGGCTCCTCAGCAAAAAACAAGATGACAGGCTCCCTGAGCATGATCTTCCAAAGGGGCCTCAAGATTATTTCAAATGATGTAAACAAGCATTAAAATAAGCCAAAGCAACTATTAATCTAGATATTTCATA
Source organism: Siphateles boraxobius (assembly GCF_051911475.1). NCBI lineage: Eukaryota > Metazoa > Chordata > Actinopteri > Cypriniformes > Leuciscidae > Siphateles > Siphateles boraxobius. The sequence continues at coordinate 11,598,448 of NW_027508855.1, read as the reverse complement.
TTTTAATTCACCCCTGAATAAACCTGGATACATGTCTGATTGTAAAAGTGTGGTTTCTAGAAAAATCACACAAATTATTAAAATTGCAAAAATCCATGGCCAGATTTATAATGTGTATACGTATTTCTAGTTATGCCAAGCTCCAAAATATTTTATGGAGTAGAAATTTAGAATACAAATATGTTTTTAAAATCCTTATCCAGTAAATCACAAACAACCAAATATGAGGTTATCGAATATTGTTTAATCTTTTGACAACCCTAATTCAAAGTCTTCTGAACTATACAATATTACTATGATGCTTTATTATTTTTTTTGGTTGTCGTTGTACATGGAGCTCAATAGTGTCTGCCATTCACATTCTAGAGTGCCTCAGAGATTCTGCTAAACTTCTTTAGCAGTGTTCAGTGGAAGACAGAAAATCACTTTGGAATGACATGAGCGTGAGTGAACAACTCCTTTAAGTGAGTGAGATAGTATTTGTGCCATTATCACATTTAATCACATTATCATATTTAGGCCAAAACCCAGCAAGTGTGTGTGACGTCTGTGCTCTACATACCCTCTATCTCTGCTCTCAATGACCCATAGACTTCTTTAATTTTATTTCCCCATATTTTCATTAGTTGTGGCTGTACAACCGGGTGAAATACATTCTGCCTGCTTGTGTGTGGCAGTAAATCAATACAGTGAGCGTTAGTCTTCTCTCCTCCTTTCTGTAGCTGTCATCCCTCAACTCTCTCTTTCTCTCTCTCTCTCTCTCTCTCTCTCTCTCTCTCTCTCTCTCTCTCTCTCTCTCTCTCTCTCTCTCTCTCTCTCTCTCTCTCTCTCTCTCTCTCTCTCTCTCTCTCTCTCTCTCTCTTCGTTTAGATTTCTCGGGGGTTATAACAGTTAGACTGATAACGCCTGACCTGAAGGTCACCTGCCGCAAACATCCAAAGGTATTACAGCATTCTGAAGAGATGCAGTCAACAATACAAGCTGGGGAGAGTGTGTTGTGATAGGTGACACAGAGGATCTAATAGCTTAACTATCTCACTATTGTAGACTTGTGATGCCATATCGCCATTGTGTTTAAAACACCACTCTGAAAAGAAGAGGGACAGATGTGGACCATTTCCACAAAGTGTAGAAACGTATTCCTGTGATGACAAAGCTGAATTTTCAGAAGTGCCACATGATCCTTCAGAAATCTTTCCAATATGCTAATGTGGTGCACAATTATCATCAATTATTATTGGTGCTTAATTATTAATAACGGTTCCTATTATTATCAATGTATAAAATAGTTTTTGCTGTTTAATATTATTGTGAAAACTGTAATCTTTCTTTTCAGGATTCTTTGAAGAATAGTCAATTCAAAAGCATTTATTTAAATCCGAAATCTTTTGTAATATTATAAAATTCTTGCAATCTTTTTTTTATCTTTCTTACTTTAATTTTGAATTGTAGTGTATCAAGGTTTCCACAAAAATATTAAGCAGCGAAAAGAATGTATTGTAAAAAACTAAATTTCAATTCAACAGATTTTGTAAAATTTTGAGATTATATGATTTCAATTGTAGGATACAGTCAATACCCCTGAGATGTGTCAGATTCAAAGCCCCTTCTTGAAGGGGATACAGACATTTGACATGTTTAAAACTAGCTATTTTTTATATAACATACAAAAACAGCATATATTATCTAGTTCTGCAACAACAACACATAGGAAAAAAGTAACAGAACACAAAGTGTAACGTTTTCATGGAAGATGCCACAGAACAGTGAGATAAAAAAGGAAGGCATGTCACCCCTCTGTTTATTTAATGCCAAAAACACAACTTTCTCTTCTTCTCTCACTGGTTTTTGCCACGGCAGAACGTGTGATCAGAATAAACAAATAAAACCAACTCTTTTTTCTCTTATTATTCATCTTCTCTCCTTCCATCTCTCCTGTCAGCGTGTGACTCACAGCAACAACTGAATCAGAGAAGCATTTAAGTGCAGGAACCAATTTTCCCCATCGTATAAAAACCACATGAGTATGAGAGCCGAGCAATTACCGGCGACGATGACAGCTTTAGGGTGACGCTCGGGTCATAAATTTCTCACTCCGCATGCCGTTGGGAGATTTCTACATGCTTTGGATATCAGGACGGACTCTCATAAATCGCGGAAACGTCTATTAGAATTCCCATTCCGGCGTTCCTCTCTCCTAACCCATCTCCTCACGCTGCCTGGGGAACTAACCTAGAGCGGTGCTAACGGCGGCGCCGTCATGAGGGTGACTGCTACGGGAAGACGAGGGGGACTGCGAGGAGCTAATTTGCACAGGAGGAGGACAGGGGGGCTGAGGAGGCTGCCGAGGAATCGCTGAATGGTCGAGAAAGCAGAGGAGATGTTGGAGACGCAGCGAATGCGCCAGAAAATCCACGGAGGAGGACTCGAGAGGCCTAATCAATCAAAGAGTGTGTGCGGTGATTAAAAAGCACTCAGGTGGAATTTGTTACAGTGAAGAGTTTTCTCTCCTCAAAGGAAGAAAAAGAGCAAGTGAGTGGCAGAAACTGAAATAGGAGCCCAGATTACGAAGCCTTGGAACTAATAATTTCTTCTAGAACAGTACCCAAAACTCCCAACACACAGTTGGGGGTTAACATGTGAAATTTCAAGTGATGAAGTATATATTCTGAGACAGAGCATAAAATATTATTGATTTTACATTGATTCTTTTGATGACAATTAAGCATTTTTCCCCACGACAATGATTCTCTTGACTGTATTTCAGTATTTTGTACTTTAATATAGTTATGCAATTATTATTACAATTTCCATTTATCATATTTTACTTTAAGCATGCTATCACTTTAAAATTGTTTGCCTTACAGTAATGAGAATGAAATCTTCACAATATGGTAATGAGAACTGAGGTGAAGTGTGCTTAATTATGAAAATTATGTCACAGACTACTTTTTTAAACAAAATATAATTCCTTGTTTCTATATTTTTAACTTTTGGGTGAAATGTAATCAGGTTTTTTGTGAGATTTATCCAAAATGCCTGAAATAGTAACGATAAAATCATACAGTAATAAAATAATTAGCGATTTATCCACATGAACTTGATTTGGAAGACTAAGCAGGGAATGACATCATAACAGTACTTACTTCTCATTGGAGGAGCTGGCCTTCCGCTGGCAGAACATGGACAGGGAGGAGGAGCCAGGCACTACTTCTTGCTTGATTTCCCACGCTGCCAGATTACTGGGCTTCACCACCATGAAATGAATGCCTTCCCCATACTGGACTCTAAGGAAATCAAGCACACAGGATTTGAGCCTAAACAAGACCAGTGTTTCCCCCACAATGTATTCATCAGCGGACGTGCCGCTGCAAAATTTTTCCATAATCAGTATATCACGACATTCACTTCATTCGCTTACACACCTAAAAACACTGAGACATGGCGACCGGCGGCGCTACATGCGTTGGCTCTGAATCCACTTGTTAACAAGAAAGGAGGAAAGAGCCACATATGGAAATATTTTTGATTAGGCTAATGTCATGTTGACATAAGGGGCCATTCACATAGCGCGTTTTTTGCGCATGCAAATTAGTTATTTCAAATGCGGCAAGCGTTCTCATAATAGAAGCGACGCGGCGCGCTTGGAAAAACGAGCAAACTCTGGTAATGGTTGCATAGCAACGACAGATGCTACGGGAGAGCAAGCGCTTGTGGAAAGGAGAACTTTGTCACTTTGTGGGGCTTCAGTGTCATATGATCCTTCAAAAATCATTTTAATATGATGATACGTGATGCTCTTTTTTGTTAAGATTCTTCGATTGAACATCATGTAATAATATTTCACAATATTAGGCTACTGTTTTTTCTGTATTTTTGATTAAATAAATGCAGGGTAGATGAGCATTAGACTTCTTGCAAAAACATAAAATACCCCCACAATAGCATTCAATTACCAAAGAGCCTTAGAGATCTTAAATGAAAAGCCCAGAAAAATTAAGTTCTCACAGATTAGGTGTGGCCTTTGCCATTTAGATAAAATTTTCAATCATTTTTAAATAATCTGTTTTCTGGGTTGTGCATAATCTTCCGGAGGTGCATGACCCCGGCGTTCTTGTCATTGTCTCAAGAACACATTAGTAAGCTAATAAATATTAAACACCCTCTGTTTAGGTGTGCACTTATATACTTTGGAAAGTATACAGTAAAGTATATAATAATATGTGTACGAGTATGTGTGCAGTTTTTATTGATAAACCTCTGTCCTCTGTACCTGTCTGCTGACTCATCTATCTAGCAAGATTCTGCAGACTTTATTAACACACACACACACACACACACACACACACACACACACACACACACACACACACACACACACACACACACACTGCATCTGCCTTTCAATTGCCTTGGAAACAGCAGAGGTGAGATTCCCATAACATAAACTTTCCTCTCACACTTTATTCTCTAGGTTTGGCATTACTATTTTTTCAGAGTCTGTTGTCAGTAGCTTTACATGGACACCTTTTGTTTCAATCAATTCATTACGATTTATGAATCCGAACGCAGTGTTTACATGAACACTAAATATAGTGATCGGCTTGATATGTGCATTTATGTCACACGCCCGCTTCAAATTCGAATTGATTTTTTTGACATGCGCGCACTGAGTTTCCCTTGGTTTGTGCACACTATTCTACTAAATAGCTAATTTTCTTTGTTTTAAAGAGCAGACTTAATATTCATATTTTGGGTCCTAAATAGGAGACGGCAAGCACATGAATGCTGCTTATAGGCTATTTATCAAGCAGTAAAAACACACATTCCCACACCGTCTGTGGATGAGTGTCTGAAACAAGGACTGGTGGGATGTTGTCCTGCTCCACTTCACAGATGATGAATGGAAGGAAATTTTTAGAATGACACGACAGTCATTTATGACACTTCATTCAACAACAACAACAGCTCGCCATTTGTCATTACGCCATTTCTACGTTATTGCACATGGGCAGTCCTTTCCAGTTTCAGTTTTAATCCGATCAAATGTTTACATGTCCTCTTAATCGGATAAGAAAAGTTTTAAGCCACCCCTTACAATCCAAAAGAAATCTTAATCGGATTTGGCCAATTTATTCCGATTGACAAGGTTACATGTGACTTTTTATTCCAACTGTGCTAGTAGTCAAATTACAGTTGGATTGTTAGGGTCCATGTAAACACAGCTAGTGTTTAACTGAGGACTGGATGCATGTTCAAATCGAAATGCAAACCACAGAGAAAAAAAACTTTTTTTTAATGACTGCTAAAAAGATCTGTTCTCTTTTCTGAGTTTGGTCTCACAGACTACAGTATATAAAACCTATAGGCCTATAGAGTTGCAAATTTTCTGCCGGAGTGAAGGGGAGAGGATAAGAGGACATAACAGGCTGACGTGCGTACAGATTTTTTCCTTCCTTTCCAAGTATCAACAAGGACGTATTTGCGTTCAGCTTGTTCACCTGCTCAATTTCGTACCTCAGTCGCTCTCACGCTTCAGTGGTATCACCGTTGTCAGTTGACAAAATCATCGCAGTTAGGCCACCAGTAGGACTGGCCGATATCGATATAAAAAATATATCTATATATTTTTAAATGTGATATGGAATTAGACCATATCGCATATATCGATATAGTTCAAATTTGGGCTATGATCCTTGCTCCAAACAAGCTGCTGACTGCTTTTGTAGAAATATGTGCATTCTATCAGTTGCAGTTCCCTTTCAGTCGATAACATCAGACGTAGTCGACGGTCGACTGAATTGGGATCTCGCTAGAGAGCCTGTCTTCTTCGAGTACTATTGAACGAGCCAATGTAATTGGCGTGCGTGATTCGCATCACACACTCCGCCCCCGCGGCGCGGGTATAAATACGGAAGTGGATGCACGCACTAGTTGCCTTTCGCTTCGGAGCCGATCGTTTGATGTCTCTGAGAGTGCTGTTGTCTACAACGAGCGAGTGTGTCGGTGTTCTTCAGGAAGACTCTCCCAGTGCTGGTGTTCTACAGCGCGAGTGCAGTGATCGCGAGCTTTGAGCTCTCAACTGCTGTTTTAACAGCAACACATTTCTAAATGTTTGTGTGTGTTGATGGCTGGTTAGTGGGCGGAAAAGTGAGTGCTTCACTGTTTCAGTTCTCTGTTCAGTGTTGCCGCGGTCATTCCCCTGTGTGCATTGGTGACGGTCCTATTTTCTGAAAGAGCAACACGGGTGCGTTTGCGTCTTTTTCAAGATGTCATTCCGCCCGTGCGTTTCTGGGTGCGGTCGTTCCCTGTCTCTCTCTGATGGTCACAACTGTTGTGTCACGTGTTTGGGCTTACAGCACGCTGAGACAGCTTTTGTGGAAAGCTCATGTTTTCACTGTGGGAACATGACTGTCGCAGTGTTGAGATCGAGACTCGCCTTCGTTCGCGGAGAGCGAGTCCCCATTACCATGCCCCACCCTCGGGTGCTGTGTGGGATGGGTGACCGGAGGATAGTGTTGGATGTCCCGCTCGGTAACCATTCCCTGTGGGCTCCTCACTCCTCCCTTCCACTGCAACCACTGGAGCCTCCTGTGTTGTCTGCTGGTCCATCTGTAATGGTTGGACCAGCGGTTTCACTCGGGGCTCCCCTGGAGGACAGGACGCCGATTGCAGCGTCGGAGGGTGAGCTGATTTCTAGAGATGATGACGCGGCTGCATTGTCTCCCTCCGGGAGTTCAATGTTGCCCGAGCCGGATCCAGAATTATCAGCTATGCTGAAACGGGCCGCCGAGGCTGCCGGGCTCGAGTGGAACATCCACCGTGTCCCGTTCAGTCTCGGTTGGAATCTGGAGTTTGGTATCTTGGGGCGGGCCGCGCTGGTTCTCAGCTCGCCGCCCCAGTGCCTTTCTTTCCCGAAATGCATGGAGAGCTTATCAGGTGGTGAACAGCAGCTTTCTCTGCCAGAAACTGCCTGAATAGCTTTTCCCCCTCATTACCCTTGATGGAGGAACGGTGAAGGGTTGCGAGGTGTCCCTCCATTGGAGCGGTCTGTCGACACAGGTGCACCTGTGTCCGGCGGCCGCTGCCTTTTGGGGGGATCCTCGTCCCCCCCCTAAGGCCTGTGAGTTTTCGTCTGTCCCGACGGGCAGAGCTTACAAAGCCTGTGGGCAAGCCGCTTCCTCTTGCGTGCCATGGCGTTGCTGCAGGCTGGGGCACCCATGGCATGCACGAGGGTAATCCAGACCGTACGCTCATAGGTGAGCACCGCACTGCATCCGACCTCACCCTCCGGGGTACGGGTGTCGTAGCGTGCGTGATCGGTCTGGCGATGTCCACCTTGGTGGTCCAGTAGCGCCTTCGTTGGCTCAGCCTGGTTGGTATGGCGGATGCGGACAAGGTTCGGTTCCTGGTCTCCCCAATTTCCCAGGTTGGGCTGGTCGGCGACGCGGTGGAGAACTGCATCCAACAGTTCTCTGCCGCTCAAGCGCAGACGGAGGTCATCCGGCACATCCTGCCCCGGTGGCCAGCTGCTGCCTTCACCCGCCGCCGGTGGCAGCTCCTCCGCCTGCTCGTCGCCGTGGGCGTTCCCCGGCCGCCGCTCCTGCTGGCCCTCCGCAGCAGCCTCCACCCAAGCCTCAGCATGGAGCCGGCCGCAGTAGAGACGCCCAGCCCGCTCCAGGCGCTGCCAAGCCAGGTGGCAAGCGACAGCGAAAGTATTCCGGAGCGAGCCGCCCAGGAATGGATCAGATGCTCTTGGAGTAGCACGATCACTCCCTCCCCCCGGGTGAGGGCCGGGTGGAGCCTTTGTTTGTGTGTGTGTCTGTCCGCCGCTGGCTCCCTAAAAAAAAAAAAAAAAAAGCAGAGCAAGCGGTACCCACACTTCAAAGAGAGAACAATTTCATCTGTTCCTGGGTCCCAAGAGGGCCAGTCTGGCGGCTGTGACCCTGTATAGCCTTACACCCCTCAGCTCCCCCTTGGTCACCAGCAGGCAGCTTGGTGCATTCGAGGACCCGGTCATTCGCCTTCTCACGCGCCCCCTGCCGCTTGTGGAGACAGGTAAGTGTTGCACAGCACACTAACACCACTCTCTCTACTTTGCTGCCCCACCTCAGGCTCGGCTACCCCGCTCAAGTCAGTGATAGTCATCACATTAGGTGTTGAGCAGACGTGCTCCTGAAAATTCAGTGATATTCATCACACTGAGTGTTGAGCAGTGCTCCTGACTTGTGCGTGCTTATCTTATCCTGCTGGCGAAGGATTTGATATAGCCGCTCCTCCAGCCAGTACGAAGGCCAGTTGTAAACTCGTTCTTCGTGCTACTAGGTGGTGGGTCGTGACCATCTTGGCCCAAGATTGGTCTGCAGCTCCGACCTGAAAGACATGTGCTTAAGAACAGATCTCTAACTTCTGCACCGCAGGCCATCCTGTGGGTTGCGTGTATGGGTGGAGTATCAGTACAGTGTCCTTCCCTTCGAGTGCTCCAGAGCCCGTTGGGTCTTCAGGTCAACTGGAAGAGAGTAATCGCGCCCACGGGCTTAGTATCTCTTTTTCAGTTTTGGAGATAGACTCGGTCTAACACGTTTCTCCAATGAGAATGTGTTCAGCTGGTGTTTGAAGTGAGAAAGGGTCCCACTGGAAGAACTTTCAGAGGCTCCTGGGGTATATGGTAGTTGCAGCCATTGGCTTCCTCCATATGTGACCGCTTCAGCGCTAGCTTCATGATCGAGTCCCGAGGTGACCGTGGCAGAGCAGCTCACCCTGTGTGACTATAGTCTGCTCCCAAACCCTCTTCAACAGAGGGGCCATGTACAAAGGGCGTGTTTTAACGGGGGCCTGGGCGACCCTCGACTACACGGGCATTCGTGCCTCGAGTTGTTGGACATTGCGACCGTTGCGCAAGCTTCCCTTGCATGTCACAACTCACCCGTCACCTCCTCCTTGGAGTCAGAAGCTTCTGAGGACGCTTTGTTCAACTCTTCCCGCTTTACTCAGTCGTGCCGCCATCGAGCCTCACGACAGTTATAGCCAGGGCAGGTGGAGACTCCATCCCCTAGGTCCAGCTGGGTCATGACCACTCCGGGGCCGCTCAGTTGCCCCCCCGGTTTCATCTTCCCGCCAGTGTTTGTGTAAACCGAGCGGACTACCCTTGGACAAACACTGGGTCTCAGCTGCCCCAGGGGCCAGCAGAAATGCGTTTAACCCCAGTGAGCCTTCTAAAAGCGACTGTGACTCATGGTCGCCTTGCGCCTGCTCAAGTCAGTGAAATCATCCCTCTTCATGTTGAGCAGAATTGCTCCTGAAACTCAGTGAAGTTCATCGCACTCAGGTGTTGAGCAGCAATGCTCCTGTAGCTCAGTGAGTTCGTCACACTCAGGTGTTGAGCAGAAATGCTCCTGTAGCTCAGTGAATTCGTCACACGCAGTGCTGAGCAGAAATGCTTCTGGTGCTCAGTGAAGTTCTTCGCAGTCAAGTGTTGAGCAGAAATGCTCCTGAAACTCAGTGAGTTTATCACACTCAGGTGTTGAGCAGGAATGCTCCTGAAGCTCAGTGAACTTGTCACACTCAAGTGCTGAGCAGAAATGCTCCTGGTGCTCAGTGAAGTTCTTCGCACTCAAGTGTTGAGCAGAAATGCTCCTGAAGCCCAGTGAGTTTATCACACTCAGGTGTTGAGCAGGAATGCTCCTGAAGCTCAGTGAACTTGTCACACTCAAGTGCTGAGCAGAAGATGCTCCTGAAGCCCAGTGATCTTCACATGTTGTGTTGAGCAACGCTCCTGTCTTTTTGCGCCCGTCGCTTGCACCTACGTGCTAAGTCAGGAGAGGAACAGGTCTTCATAGTTCCCCCTTATTGGCCCAACTAGACCTGGTTCCCATCGACAGCCTTCCTGACTTCCCCTGAAAATGAGGGCACCCGCGTTGTTCCCCCGGAGTTTCCGGGCGGTCTTACATCTGAACGCGGAGGTTCAGGTGGCTATCACAGGGCATGTGATAGTTATCATCACTTCTGCGAGCACCCCCTAGAAATGGGTAGCGTGCTTACGCCTTTAGAAGTGGAACCTCGTCGTTGAGTGCGTCTTCTCTCCAGAGGAGATCCTGAAAGCTTTCGATCACTCCAGTGCTCTCTTTCCTGCAAAATGGGTTGCAGTAGGCTGTTTTCCTTCACCCTCAAAAGGATGTTGCCTCGGGTTAAATGACACTCATCGTGTTGCAGAAGTGTGCAGAAGCACGTTCTGATCGTCAGGTTCCTGAGGACCAAGGTCTTGTAAATCCTTGTGTCCCTCTTTATCCTCTTGGGCCTTGTCCCTGGTGCGACTGCACTGCAGAGACCGCCCCTGAGCCACTGCAGGCAGTGAGTTAAAAATTCTGTTATATCAGTTCCCCTGCTCGCGTGGTCTCTACTAGAGGGTAGGGACTTGCTCGCTTTCGGTCAACGTATTGTGCCTGGAGTCTGGGCCGGCTAACTCTCACAAGCTGAGACCCCGGCTCGGATTGTGCCCAAGGTTCCTACCTCTCCCGTAATAGGAGTAGGTGGTGAGCCTGCAAGCGCTGCCCTGGAGGAGGCAGATCCAGCCCTGGCTTCTCTGTCCGTTCGCTTGGACGTGTACAGAACGCAAGCCATAGACCTCAGACCAGCTCTACAAATATCTGTTGGAATTCAGCAGAGAGGGAAGGCTGTTTCCATGCAAAGTTGCACTTAGTGCTTGCCTTCATTTCTGTAAAAATCCGAGATGCAGCATGTCCACTTAGGTGTTGAGCTCCTCTATGATGAGTGTAAAGTGCTCCGCCTGGGCGTTGACGATATGCTTTGCTAAACAGATTCTAGAGTTGGGGGCTGGACGACACCTAGTTGAACCGCTGGTTCCCGTGGGCTCCCTTCTCATGAAGCCAGTTTCACCGTGAGCCCGGTTCAAGTGTCGGCTTGCTGCGCCATTCCCCTCCTATGGACTGGATACGTGCGCCTTTCTACTCCAGTTGAGTTCCCTTAAAATTGAACCCTGTTGAGTTCCTCCACACCCCTCCGACGTCGGACGTGCGGAACGTCTGGTGTTAGGCCTACCACTCGTAAGCAGTGTGGAACCTGTGTTAGGCTGGGTCCATATGTTGCGGTCCCTACGGCAACCCCATATGTGTATTCTTCCACGATACGGCTCCCTGCGGCGAGCCTGTGTCTTCCCTCGGCAGAGTCTCTCTGCCGTCACTGTCCGGTGTGTCTCCCCCGTCTTAGGCTGGAGCCACCCCAGTGACATTCCATATGTTAGACTGCCCGGTTTCCACCCAGTTCATATGTGTATTCTCCACGTTACCTCCCTCTGGGTTGGATGTGGCTTCCGCAGCGTCCCTTTCTTCCAATGTACGGGGAACGCTTTCCCAGTGGTCCTGTAGGAACAGCAGTGACTTCCCTGGCCTAAGCCCTGTCCTTCCCAGCCTTAAATTTGCGGGGGCATCAGGAGGCTTTGGTTTAGGCACTGGAAGGTGGCAGCGTTAGTGGCGTGTTCAAAGGGTGATCCCAATTCAGTCGACCGTCGACTACGTCTGACGTTATCGTCTGAAAGGGAACGTCCTGGTTGCGTACGCAACCCACCGTTCCCTGAAGGAGGGAACGGAGGACGTAGTCCCCTTGCCACTACCGCTGGACCACCGCTGACCCCGGGTTACTCTCGGCTCCTCAGCGAAAAGCAACTAGTGCGTGCATCCACTTCCGTATTTATACCCGCGCCGCGGGGGCGGAGTGTGTGATGCGAATCACGCACGCCAATTACATTGGCTCGTTCAATAGTACTAGAAGAAGACAGGCTCTCTAGCGAGATCCCAATTCAGTCGACCGTCGACTACGTCCTCCGTTCCCTCCTTCAGGGAACTGTGGGTTGCATACGCAACCAGGACGTTCTGGCGCCTCCGTCTCAACAGCATGAGTGTACAACGCGACAAATACTATAATCATATCAAATGTTAGCGCAGAGGAACAGGACACATCAGTTCAGTGAGTTCACAAAAGTTAATTATTTGCATGTGCTTTAAAGCCTTGCCGGTTAAACATGTCATTCACTGCAGATGCGCTGTTCTAACATGCGCTTTACTGAGCGCGAACACCCGACGCGCACATCCACTAAAAAAGCCTTTCTAACAGCGCCTGGTTACTGGACTAAGTTATCTTTCGAGTCTTATTTCGCTAATACTCTCAAATACACACAAGGTTAAACACAAATAAATAAGGAAAGTTGGTTATGTCTAAACTGAAAGCAAACCGTGAAAATTGAGAGAAATCTGCTTGTCAACTGCGTGTATATTACACGCGCCGCGTACAGGTCTTAAAGAGACAGTAGCCCTAATAATAAACATGCCGCGGCTTGTCCTTAAAGGGATAGTTCACCCAAAAATAAAAATTCTGTCATTATTTATTCACTGTAATATTGTTCCAAACCAATATTCATTTATTTCTTGTGCTGAACACAAAAGAAGATATTTTGAAGAATGTGGGTAACCAGACAGTTGCTGGTCCCCATTGACTTCCATAGTGAAAAATATACTATGGAAATCACTGGGGTACATCAACTGTTTGGTTACCCACATTCTTCCAAATAACTTCAACAGAAGAAAGAAAATAATTCGGGTTTAAAACAACTTGAGAGAGTAAATGATGACACTTAAAATTTTGGGGAGATCTATCTATTTAATGTTAATAAAACAACAAAATCGTTTTCCTGCTTTTTTGTCCTTAGCCAATCACATGCCTGATTCTTCTGGATGTGTAATAAATCGGTCAGCATCAGCCCGCCCCTTTTTCCTAATATGGTGTCTGTGTATATCAAATCAGCGCTCTAGAATCTTTGCTGTGTATGTTTAGCAACTCACTCGTCTCGCACGTTGAGCTGGCAATGTTTTAAAGATGGTCTTGAAGTGGTAAGTGGGCAAAGCAACAAATTGGCATTGAATTAGTTATCGGATGATATTAAAAGGTAGTGGGATTATTTGTGATTGACCTGGAAATTTTAACTTGATCAAAAAGTTATGGATTTGATATTAGCTGCGAATTCAGAGCATTAACTTAAGTTGTGTCAGTGTAACGTTATCGATAGCTAGCCTAGTCTAACCGTCAGAAAACAATTGCCTCAGATTGTGCCTCCCCAGAATTTTGGCTTGCATGACGCCCCTGATTATTATTATTATTATTATATTATACCTAAAAAAACAAGAATATTAAATGTATTCCTGTTTTTTTTACACCGACATATAGCAGAAAACAGGTGATGTAGGTTACTATGGTAAAAGAACACAACCTTAAATGCCCAGAGACAGAGATTCATTAAAAAATAAACATACCACTCTGCTCTGTTCTGTGCATAATTATACCACTGTAGCCTTGAATTAAAGAAGGAATAGAACAATACAGTGGCTTTCTTCTTTAATAAAAAAACACCCCCTTGAAAGAAAATAAAACTTCCACAGCTACAAAACTGTCTAAAAGAGGCTTTAAATGTCCTGACTAACAGGATCCATCCAGACCAAAACATAAGTAGTGCTACTTTTGTTATTATTCCTCAGACACAGAAGACAGAGGACTGTTCGTCACTTTAACTGGAACACCCACAATACACATAAATCACACTAAAATATATCATATGTATAATAAATATATATACCTGGAGCAAAATATAAGGGCCTGTTTTGCAAAAAACTTCTTAAGTTAAGACATTTCTTAAGATAAACTCTAAAAATGTTTCTAAGTGCAATTCTTAGAGTGAGAAAAAATTCTAAAGAACATTCTAGTATTCCAATTATTCTTTAGTTTTGTATTTAGAACAATCTTACAAAAAAATATATATTCTTAAGAAATACAAAATATATACAAATACAAATTTTTAAATGCATTCTGAAGATAGAAAATAAGAAGTTAAGAATATTTTATTCTTAAGAATGTTTTATGAATCCATCCCCAGGATAAGTTCATTCAGAAACAGCAGATCATAGAATTTGATTTATGTGACTGATTCATAATATTAACCATAATACTGTAAATTTTGCCCTGTAAAAACATATCATGTTGCCTCCCATTTTTTCATAAAAATTAAAGGTTCTCATAATTATGACTTAGTATCTCATTATATTGAGAAAGTTTCTCATAATTATGACTTAGTATCTCATTATATTGAGAAATTTTCTCATAATAATGGGATAATAAGTCATAATTATGAGAAACATTCTCGTAATAATGACTTAAGTATCTCATAATAATGAGAAATTTTCTCATAATAATGACTTAACATCTCATAATAATGAGAAACTTTCTCGTAATAATGACTTAACATCTCGTAATAATGAGAAACTTTCTCGTAATAATGACTTAACATCTCATAATAATGAGAAACTTTCTGGTAATAATGACTTAACATCTCATAATAATGAGAAACTTTATCGTAATAATGACTTATTTTCCCGCACTTCTACGCATGCGCAAAGCAGTGGAGCAGAAGGGAGTGCCACGCTAGCGACATCCGCTGGTCAAAGCCGTGTAAATGCATCACAGCAAACATGGCACGATCTGCAAACCAGTTGTTTTCATTAAAGTCAGTGTGAACTAAGTGCAATCTGTAGTATCATAAAATAACATCAATTAAAAATCATCAGTATCTTACATAATTTTCCATACCCACGAAAAAGTGTGAAAGTGGAAAGCAGACGAGACGGTTACCATGGAATGAAGGACGCCTGCTTGTGCACACCGATGTTACGTGAACTTACAAAACTATCAGATTAAAGTTGGATTATTACAATTATTCGTTAAATTTAAGTGTAACATTACATCTTCATTAAATATATGGGTATATTTGTTAATATATCACGTATTTTGCGGATGCGTCTAGGATATTTGATGTGCAGGTTCATCTGAAGATATCAATACGATATCAATTAAGATGTTTATGACTTTGGGACATTTACACATAAGTGGGCTGTGGGCAGTGGAATGGGGAAAACGCAAGGTCTTGAGACGTGTTTTTAAAAGCTGAACTTCTTTTCATTTGAGCGCCGCGTTTTTAGAACACTGAACCCTTCTGTGTTGCTGCTTGTTCATACACAAAAATACAAATGAATATTACAAATGCATAAAAGACTATCTAGTATGGAAAGCCCGTCTTATATACTGATAATTTATCATTAATGTTATTCACTGCAGAGCCAGCCATGTTTGCTGTGATGCATTTACCAGCTTTGACCAGCGGATGTCGCTAATGTGGCACTCCCTTCTACTCCGCGGCTTTGCGCATGCGTAGAAGTGCGAGAAAATAAGTCATTATTTCGAGAAAGTTTCTCATTATTACGAGATGTTAAGTCATTATTATGAGAAAGTTTCTCATTATTATGAGATGTTAAGTCATTATTATGTGAAAGTTTCTCATTATTATGAGATGTTAAGTTATTATTACGAGAAAGTTTCTCATAATAATGAGATGTTAAGTCAATTATTATGAGAAAATTTCTCATTATTATGAGATACTTAAGTCATTATTACGAGAAACTTTCTCATAATTATGACTTAGTATCTCATTATTATGAGAAAATTTCTCAATATAATGAGATATTAAGTCATAATTATGAGAAACTTTCTCAATATAATGAGATACTAAGTCATAATTATGAGAAACTTTCTCAATATAATGAGATACTAAGTCATAATTATGAGAAACTTTCTCAATATAATGAGATACTAAGTCATAATTATGAGAAACTTTCTCAATATAATGAGATACTAAGTCATAATTATGAGAAACTTTCTCATTATTATGACTTAGATAATCTTTTTTTTTACTCAACTATGGCGGAAACGGGCTTCCATACTCTTCACATCCTGATAGCAATCAATAATAGAAATAGTAGTTGTCTAAATATTTAAAAAATCTACATCTACAATCTAAATCTACAATCTTTTAAATATTTTAAAATCTATCTTCTGTGAAAGTCTCAGGACCAAAGAAATGTCATCCAATCATTGCATTCGGTTTGAATGCAGTGATAGGATTTCATACCTGCCTATTAACATATGTATTTCCATACCTTTGCGCACCCTGCTCACGCATAACACGTCATCAGCGAGTTCCGTAAGGCTATGTAGAATTGTAGACACACAGTCACAGAGCTCCGCAAACAAACAGCAGCCGCTACTTTATAATTCCTCCTGAACAAAAACAACGAGCTTATGCAGCATCCACAGCATAGCATAACCGTATCTACGAGATGACAACCCGTGAAGTTCTACATGGAGCATTTCACAACCTCAGACTGATGTATGCGTTTCAATGGCAACACTATCAACGGCAAAATGATTCTGCAGCAGTCAGGCAGTACAAGTAAGAGCTCTGTAAGTTGCTTATGTTCATTATTATCATAACATTATGAGCTTTGAGACATGAGGTTACTTAACGCCATCTCTCATGATGCTTTGCAGACTTTGCTGTGTATGTTATGTGTTTTGGAGGAGGTGTGGCTTTGGAGACACTCTGAATGGAGGGTGGAATGGAATCTATTGCTATTGCAAGCCTCTCCGAAATAGACAAAATTTCTACCCTATCTTTAAGAAAATTGATTTGGAACCAACTTTACAAATTCTGAAAATCTGAAATTTTCAGACATTCCATAAACAAAAAACTACTCAAAAGAAGCATATTTTTTCTGTTTTTAAACCTCCAGTTTCGCAGTTTTAGAAACTTTTGATAACAGTAACATCTGGTAAAATAGTCTGCTTTCATAGAGTCATAACACAGCTGCTACTCATCTCTTATGTAACTTCTTAGCTATTGTGTAACAACTAAAAAAATTTTTTTTAGCATGTATGATCATGCATTAGCATATATATATATATATATATATATATATATATATATATACATGTAATGAATAAACTCACATTGTAAATGTTTAAATCATTGTGTTAGGGAAAATCAGTTAACTGAAAGGTTGTAGGTTCAAATTCTACAAATGGGTGAATCATCCACCATCGTGTCTTTGAACAGGGCATCAGGATCCTCCGGGGGGAGTCTTCCAAATGAATAAATGTTAATGTAATATTGTATATCTCAGGCCACTGATCACATGGTCTCTAATATAAAAGTCACATGGAATGTTCAGCCAGAGTTCAATTATCATTATAATCACGGGTGTAGTAAAGCTGCATTATTAAAGAACAGATATCGACCGTCACTGCATCATTTACCAGAAAACACACATGCGCATAAATATGGTGATGCTGCCAACTGATATTTCGGTTCTCAAGACCACAATGGAAAAGCACTCTGGTAGTGAGCATAACAACGGGAAAGGTCATGTATTTGTGTGTGTGTGTGTGTGTGTGTGTGTGTGTGTGTGTGTGTGTGTGTGTGTGTGTGTGTGTGTGTGTGTGTGTGTGTGTGTGTGTGTGTGTGTGTGTGTGTGTGTGTGTGTGAGAGTGGACATTGCACAGGAAGCATTCAGGTCTGCAGGCCAATCCAATTGGCATTTAATTAACTGGAGACTTAGATCAGGGAGTTTACCCTTCTGAATCAATCTCCTATCCCGAGACTAAACGCTCGCACACGTACAAACACACATGGTGGATTACAAAGGTGGATTAGCAGGGTTTGTCTGGCAACGAGTCGGTTGGAGATGAGTTTGCAGTTCGTGGCGTAAAGGGCGACACAACCTTTGCACCAAAACAAACAGCCTAGTCGTTGTATGTGTGCGTGAGATAGAGAATAGTGTGTATCAGCTTGGCATCATTCTGCATTTAGACAGCGGATGTAACACAAACACAGAAATCAAAATCGAAATACTAAGCATCTGAGTTTGCTTCCAGTGAACTGGTGGCTGCATAATATCTGTTGGTGTTGATAAGTTTGCCATTTAACAGTTGACGTGGCTCCATTTGCACTTTCCGTTGCTCTGTTCCAGACCCTAGTCAGCTGCTTACAGAGGTGGCAATTTTAGGGATCAAAAGTGCTCACCAGACTTTTCCAAAAAAAAGCAACCTAATTATTAAGATGCCTTTGAAGGCAATATCTAAGGGAGCATTGTATCCTTCACAGAAAAGCCAATTCCACAATTACAATAAGCTTGGTGAAAACATCTACTATAAAGCTAGATAAATCTGACTTTCATTTCATTCAAAACTGGTATGTATTGATAAAATTATAAAAACGGGACGGGACGGGGGGGGGGGGTATGTAGTCTAATATGTAGTCATTGTTCATTGCAGAAGTATTTTTTGCCGCGACAAATCAATCACTCCTTTACGACTGGCTGCCTGTACATTCATTTACTGAGCTCAAGGCTGCTGCAACTTAAGCTCTCTTCACGACTCAACCTCCACGGACAGTTTTTAATGTTTTATCAGACAATAACTACTCAATTACTCAACTACTCAATAAGTACTCTTTGTGAGTGAAGCGCAGCACTGTGTCCAGTTACAAAAGTGCAGCTCATGGTGCAATTTTAAATAAATTCAGTGTCGCTCTGAAACCCGCAGCACACATTATATTTATTGCCTGATCATCCGCCAAAATAAAATTCTGATGGTTTAGGGCCAGATTTACTAACAGCTTGCGCCAGCGCAAACCCTCTTTTGCCGTTAAAAAACTACTGTCGGGATTTACAAAAGACAAGCAGTGAAAAATTAGCACTAAAAAGGCGTGGACACGTGGATTTTTGCGGTTGACCTTATTGCATATGCAATTGTATAGTTTCCCTTTCAGGCGCAAAATGTATGGGATGAGAGTATTTAAATGAATCACGCAAAGTGATTTACTAAGGTTTGCGCTCGTCAATGTACTGGTGTTTGTGCCATTATCTACCACCCCAAAAAAGCACGTCTTAAACCAGACACTAACTGGTAGATTGCGTTGGTCATTGTGGAAATGATCTGACAGTGTCTGTGTTCTTTAATTTGCGTGTCATTAGTAGTTGCGCAGAACTTTCCACTCCCATCTGCACTGTTTTGGAATTGCGCACTGTTTAGTAAATCTGCCCCTTAAAGTTTTAAAATGAAGAAATTAAGACATATAAGTATTATACTTGTAAATTAGTACAATAGTATAATTGCAGTATATTTCTTGATTAACATTTTTATTTAATAATAAAATCATAATTATAATTTTTTGGTCCTACTGAATTGGTCAAAAACAATAGGATGTGAATGTGGCCTATGAAAATTCAAGTGAGGAGAGATTTATATATAAAAAATAATAATAATAATTTTAAAAAACGGCTTACTTTGTCCTAAATTTTTCAGCCCTAAAATGTTGGCACTCAAAAAAAGTCTTCAGAGTAAAAAGTCTTTTTAAAGTTTTTTTTGTTTTTTTTTCTGTGCAGATGCACTACAAAATAAGCCCAATCTTTCTAGAAAGATTCATTCTTTCCAAATAGAGCTATTCCAGTCCTCTTGTTAAAAAAAAACTAAATCTGTGTTTTTTCCTATCGCAAAAATTCCCTTTCAAGGGAACTCGAGCTGCGTTGAGACGCGGTGGGAACGCTCTGCGTGATTGCGTCGTGAAGCACGTGTATAATCAGTCCAATGGAAGAGCGAAACGTCATAGGCGGTGACGTCATAGACCAGGAAGCTATAAAGCACACCAGAAAACAGACCGCGACAGCTTCTGTTGCCTTCAGCAAGCGATCTGTGTATTCTGTCCTTGTCATATTTATTGTTGTCTGTCAAGTTGCAATATATATATATATATATTATGGCAAAAGAGAGCAAGCAGCTTTTGTGTTGTTCCCTGCCCACGTTATATCACGGGTGGGGACACACACATCAGCTTTTTGTTACTATTTGGGAGTGGAGCATGCCACAGTCAGTTCTCGAGGGGGCTGACTGTGAGCATTGCGAGAAGCTGTCCGTGAGGACGCTCCGCTCCCGCCGGGCGTTCTTCGAGGAGGACGGTTCGGTTCGCGCTCCCCGCGCGGGTCCCGCTGTTGCCGATGCACGGCGGCGACTCGCATTTTGGGGTTCGCAAACGGATCTGACAGCGGGGGTTGGGACGGGCCCCGCCCTATCTCAGCTTTCACCTGGCAGATCCAGTGCTGGCGATTTCCAGTTCCGAGGAATTGGTATCGTTAGTGTTTTGTTTAGAAAAAGAGAACAAAACAAATAAAGATATTAAGAAAGGGCAGATGTTTGAGTTTTCAATAAATGAATAAATAAGTCAGCTCATAACTCTGTTGAATAAAGAGGAGCTTTAAAAGGAGGTTTATCTAGTGCTGTTGCTAGTTAAATATTTTCTGGCCAGCTGAACATTATGAGAGTGAAAATAAAAAGAGTTTATTAGATGAAATAAATCTAAAAACAGAAAAACTCTGTATCTCAGCCTCCTCGTCGGGGACTGCCGTTTTTTCCCTATCTCCACACCACACTGAGGTGTCGAGATCGTGGAATAAGTCGGTTTCTATTTTATGTGTTTAATGCCCAACGTCTAACTATAGTAATGCTATGTGTATTAAGTATCATGGTATGACAGTGCCTCGGGTTAAAGAGACGCTTGCTAGCTTTCTCTCTCCCGAGTCGGCGTCATCATTTTTAACCCCGACGTTACCCACCAGCCATCTAAATACATTTTTTTATTAGGCAACGCTGGTGGGTAAATTATAAAGACATGGATAAATGTGAGGTTGAAAAAAAACAAAAAAAAACAGCACTGACGCTATTCGAGAATTGCGTCGTGCAAAAACAGATAAACTATACTGGGGAGGGACGGTTTCGAGAAATCGTTTCTCTTCTGCGTCCTCTGGGTGGCGACTCTCTGAGGAGGGTCGCAGCACGGCCAGTTCGGTTGTTTTCCTGCTGGTGGCCACGGAGTGATATATTATATATATATATATATATATATATATATATATATATATATATATATATATATATATATATATATATATACGTTTTTCTGATTTAAAAATAAAGAAAAATAAGATAAAATTATATCTGTTCTTCTGGACGCTCCGCTTTCAAAAAAACTAAGAATAAACCGTTCAGCGGCGTTCCAGAGGTTTCTTCCTCACCAATCTAATGTTCCTGAGACTGCTGGGCGGAGCAGTCTCAGTCTACTAAGCTCCTCGCAGCACAGAGTGCAAGAACGAGCATCGCCATTTGGGCTCCTCAACAATCGAAGGGGACTTGGGTGGCGGTAGCAGTCTAGCCAGTTAGAGATATGCAAGATCTGAGGACTATTTTATCTCTAAAAAAGCTTGGACAATAGAAAGCCCTGACGCCGAGGCTATCAGGCTTCTAAAGGGTGGTCCCCTCCGGGGTAGGGATGGTTTTGAGAAAATCGTTTCTCCTCGGCGCCCTCTGGGGTGCGACTCTCTGAGGAGGGTCGCAGCGCTGCCAGTTCGGTTTTCCTGCCGGTTCGCCGTTCAGGACACCAAGGATTCAGTATCCCCAAACGATCCTCCGAGGGGGGTCGTAGAGCAGTCAGTTCGGTTTCCCTGACGGTTCGCCGTTTCAGGGTGCCGAGGTGCCTGCTTTTTCCAATGATCCTCCGAGGAAGGTCGTTGGAATTAAGTTATTTAAAGGGAAGCATGATCTGAGGACTGTCGTCCTCCGGGCTCCTCCGGGGCAGGGACGGTTTTGAGAAATCGTTTCTCCTCGGCGCCCTCTGGGGTGCGACTCTCTGAGGAGGGTCGCAGCGCTGCCAGTTCGGTTGTTCCCTGCCGGTTCGCCGTTCAGGGCACCGAGGTGTCAGCGTCCCCATACGATCCTCCGAGGAGGGTCGTAGAACGGTCAGTTCGGTTGTTCCCTGCCGGTTCGCCGCTTCAGGGCACCGTAGTGACTGTTCAACCAAATCCAGAGGCCAGTCTTGAGAGACTGGTTCCCCTAGTAGAATTTCTGGCAGCGTGGAAACTACTGCCACATATTTCTCGGTGGGTCCTGCACACTATAAAAAAGGGTTCAGAATTCGGTTCTTGTCCGCCCAGATTTCTAGGGGTCCTCCCCACTGTGGTGGACCCCGAGCAGGCTTTGGTTATGGAGCAGGAAGTACTGACACTTCTGCAAAAGGAGCTGTAGAAGGGGTTCCTCCTCCCGGCAGACAGTCAGGGTTTTACTGCCATTACTTCATTGTTCCGAAAGAGGATGAGGGGTTGCGTCCTACTCTAGACCTGCGTCAATTAAACAGCAGGTTTCAGAATCTTAAGTTCAAAGTATGCTTACGCTAAATATGATTGTGTCACAGATTCAGTCCGAGGACTGGTTTGTCACAATAGACTTAAAGGACGCTTACTTATCTATCCATCCTCATCACAGGAGGTTCCTGAGGTTTGCTTTCAGGGGCGAAGCATACCAGTATCGGGTTCTTCCATTCGGCCTAGGTTATCACCCCACACCTTTTACAATATGCGTGGATGCAGCTCTGGCTCCTCTGAGATTCCAGGGCATTCGCGTATTAAATTATATCGACGATTGGTTGATTTTAGCTCAGTCCGAGCTTTTGGCAGTTCAACATCGAGATGTCGTTCTGTCCCACATAAGGACGTTGGGGTTGCGGCTCAACACCAAAAAGAGTGTACTCCTCCCAGCTCAGAGGACCAATTTCTAGGTGTATTATGGGATTCGACAACAATGCAAGCACGACTGTCTCCTGCACGTATTTCTGCGATTCTCACAGCCGTAAAGAATGTAAAACTTGGGTCAGTCACTCACTGCAAACAGTCTCTGAGACTGTTGGGGTACATGGTAGTTGCGTCTAACGTAGTTACTTTTGGCCTTCTGTACATGAGACCCCTGCAGTGGTGGCTCGGGACCAAGGGGTTTTCTCCGAGGGGAAATCCGTTTTCGCATGATCAAGGTCACGCGGCTATGCCTTCGTGCCTCGGACATGTGGAAGAAACCTTGGTTCCTCGCCCAGGGCCCAGTGCTGGGTGCTTCTTGTCGACGCGTCACGCTATCGACGGATGCTTCCCTCACAGGATGGGGGGCGGTCATGAGTGGCCGCTCGGTGAAAGGTCTTTGGCTGGGGCTCATGGCAGTTGCGTCCAACGTAGATACTTTTGGCCTTCTGTACATGAGACCCCTGCAGTGTTGGCTCGGGACCAAGGGGTTTTCTCAGAGGGGAAATCCGTTTTCGCATGATCAAGGTCACGCGGCTATGCCTTCGTGCCTCGGTCATGTGGAAGAACCTTGGTTCCTCACCCAGGCCCAGTGTTGAGGGCTTCTTGTCGACGCATAATGCTATCGACGGATGTTTCCCTCACAAGTCGGGGGCAATCATGAGTGGTTGGTCGGCGAAGGGTCCGGACAACACACTGATGGTCTCGTATATCAGAGCAGATATCCTGTTGAGGCAGGGGCTGTGGCCCGGGGAATGGAGACTTCACCCCGAGGTGGTGGAGCTTCTTAGGGAGAACTTCGGTCAAACTACAAGTCGACCTTTTGCATCGCTTGTACAATGCATTGCCCTTGTGGTTCTCCCTCACGCATCCAGCTCCGCTTGGACTGGATGTAATGTAATAGGTGTGGTTGCCGCTATACCTATACGCTTTTCCCGATATCTTTGCTCCTGGGAGCTCTGGAGTTGTGGATACTGTGGGCTCGGCCTCTGAGGGGGCCCAGCTCATAGATTCAGGTTTCTCGACCGAGGTCGTGGAGACCATACTCCAGTCTAGAGCTCCCTCCACGAGAAGACTAATATGCTGTTCTCTGCCTGGTGCAGAGAACGGCTTCTGAATCTCGTTTCTGCCCTGTTGGTACAGTACTTGATTTCTGTAATGAATGTTTCTTTGCTGGGCTATCTCTGAGGAGAGATCCTTAATTTCGTCTTCTCCGTGGTACATGAGGCTGAGGCCTGCACGTACTTGGATTTGCACCTGGTTGGTGGTAGTATTTCTTCACCCCAGATCGGGTTGTATTTCTAGGTCCCTACTAAATGTGCGGGTCATTTGTGCTCCAGGCCTTCTGTCCTCCACCTCTAATACCCCAGATCAGGAAAATCTTAAATCTGTTATGCCCTTTCCGGGCTTTGGATGCTTAGGTCCACAGAGCTGCTCAGTGGCGTTTATCAGAACAATTTTTTGTCTGCTTCGGGTAACCTAAGATAGGTTGCCCTGCATCTAAACAGATAATGAGCAAGTGGGTAGTTGAGGCTATCTCACTTGCTTATGAAGCGGCCGGACAGCGTTCACCTGTGGCTGTTCAGGCCCATTCTACAAGGAGTATGGCTGCCTCTAGGCTTTAATTTTGGGTATTTCCCTTCAGGATATTTGTAATGCGGCAGGCTGGTCCTCACCTCATACATTTGTCAGATTTTATGACCTACACCTCTCCACTCCCGGGGCTAGGTTGCTTGCTTCTAGTGTGCGCAAGGACTTCACACAGAACGGGCATTTGTCTTATGGCGTAGTGGGTATGGGGTTCCCACCGCGTCTCAACGCAGCTCGAGTTCCCTTGAAAGGGAACGTTTCAGGTTACGTATGTAACCCTTGCGTTCTCCTGCCATACTTCCTGCATGCCCTGATCGACTTGCTTCAGGCTTTTTCAGAAGCTGTCGCGGCCTGTTTTCTGGTGTGCTTTATAGCTTCCTGGTCTATGACGTCACCGCCTATGACGTCTCGCTCTTCCATTGGACTGATTATACACATGCTTCACGACGCAATCACGCAGAGCGTTCCCACCGCGTCTCAACGCAGCGTCTCGTTCCCTCTCAGGGAACCAGGGTTACATACGTAACCTGAGACGTTTTTTCCAATATGAATGAGGCCAGCTAAGTCCGATTCACAAACAAATTACTCTTATGAGTTGGTTCTTTTTAGTAATTCAAAGATTGACAGAAAGACCAGTGTAGCCAAATTCCTTAAACAAATGACTGTTATGAGCTAGTTCATTTAATGAAAAGTTAAAAAAGATGAGTTAACAGTTAATGTATAATTTATAGTATTGGCAGAGCGAGAATTCCTTTTATATTTAATCAAAATGGGCATTATAACAGAAATAAAGCCAGAATATTCCGAATCAAATCGATAGCTTGCGATTTGGAATGTGAATCTTTATTGATACCCAGCCCTATTACAGACTACAGAGCACTCCAAATCAGTCACTTGATGGTTAGGATGTGTAGGCAGTGGGCAGCAGGATGGTCACTTGGTTTTTGCACAGATTGTGTTGATCTGAGATTGGCACACTCACTCTGATACATATGGTTTTAAAGCGCCAAGCTATATCAGGGGCTGTCTACCGCCCAGTGCCAGCATGGAGGCGGGCTCTATGAGAGCATGACAGGAGCAGCCCAGCCTAAAAGTGTCCCTGAGACTCAAGTCCCTGTCTGGACCAGTGTTTGAGTGACAGGAGCAGGACAGGCGCTCTGAGATGCGCATTGGCAGCCCTCATGGTCCCTGTGGCAACCTCCTATTCCAAAGGATTCTTATTGGCTGGCTGGGACAGTTCCAAAAGCCACAGGGGCCAGTCTGAGATGCCAGGTCTTTATCACTCGTCCTTCAGGGAGAGAGCCAAAGATGATGTGAAAGATATGTATATGAAATGTATTATTTTACCAAGTATTTGTTTGCTATGTATTTTGATGCTTATTAGAGCACAAAATGCTAACATCAAACTTTTTAAATCAATTGGGAGTGTTATTTGTGTGCTGTGCTGAGTAGAGCTGCACGATATATTGAAATAACATCAGTATGACGATATGGCTTAGTCTGTAGCAAAAACTGTGATAAATAAAATGTATGCTAGGTTTTTATGGGAGTTTGTATATATATATATATATATATATATATATATAAATTCTCCTTTCATGTTTTTATAAACTTCAGCTTACACGCACTTTCTTTCTCTCTCTTTACACACAGTCTGGTGTCACTAGCTCATCTCCGTCCCTCTCAATGGGATGTATTTTGAGTTCTCTATGTCCACAATGTCTTAAGAGCACGATTGTCTTGACAAGCACACACAGACATCCTTAATTCATTACACCACTAAATTATGCATGGTCGTCTACTATGCTCTGACAAACCCACAGTGTTATGCTCATTTAAAAATCTCTCCTGAATAAAAGGATAATCCAACCAATCAGACAATAACTTGCTATTGAGACTTTATATCATGCAAATCAGAGCAAACACTTTGCAAATGTGAGTTTATATTATGCAATTGCGAGAAAAAAAATCAGAATTGTAAGATAAAAAGTTGCAATTACCTTTTTAGTTTTTTATTGAGTGGGGAAAACAGGCGTCCGGAATTATCTATTGCTAGTTCACATCTTATGTGTACCTATTCAAAGTTTGGGTTCGGTAAGAGTTATGTATCTTATGCTCATCAAGGCTGCATTTATTGACTCTAAAAAACAGTTTTACTGTGAAAAACTATTGTGATTTAAAATAACTGTTTCTATACATGTTTGATGTCATTTAGTCATCTAATGGCAAAGCTGAATTTTCAGCCAGTCTTTATCATTTCTCCAGTCTTTAGTGTCACATGATCCTTCAGAAATCATTCTAATATGCTGATTTTGGTAGTATTATCAATGTTGAAAACAATGCTTAAAAATGAAAAGCCTCTCTTTACAGTTAACTTTATGGATCATTACTAAAAATAAAGTACATACTGTGTAAATGTGAAAACTATCGACAATAGTAATTCAGGGTCAGCTCTTAGTGGCCAAACACGCATGGACTGAAGCTTGGTTTTAATTCTGCTTCAGAAATCTAATGTTTCCCCCCAACAGAGCATTTTTCTTGTACGTCTGTTTCATTTATGAACTACTGCATTGCTAAATTAATGTTTGCTGAAAAAGGAAAATGAACCATATTAACCTTTTTACCAGTCATGTGAAAAAAAACGAAGTATGAAATGCTGTGAGCATGAAATAGGAAAAGTACACATGAAACACATTTCCTTCAGTAAATGAAAATACATTTCCATCAAATTAACTTCACACCCACACTACCATTTCTCATCTCCAAACCACCAGGTGATCCCTATTCAGCTGGACCCAAAGGCCCTTTCACTGTGTGTTTAGCTGTGCGTGTGATTATTTACTTTTTAATTGTGTGTATGGATGCAAGTGTGTGTCTGTGTGTGTGTGTATGTGTGTGTGTGTGTGTGTGTGTGTGTGTGTGTGTGTGTGTGTGTGTGTGTGTGTGTGTGTGTGTGTGTGTGTGTGTGTGTGTGTGTGTGTGTGTGTGTGTGTGTGTGTGTGTCCCAATCAAAGATCTCTGTAGGGAACTCCCATTAGCAGCAATATAACAATATGCCAGCTTAGTTGTGTATATATAAATCTTTAATTTCAGGCATGGTACAGACTCCATGCTGTGGATGATTTTAAACACTCTCTGTGACTAACTAATGGCTGCTCACTGAGGAAGGCCAAAATGGTAAATGGTAAATGGACTGCATTTATATAGCGCTTTCACAGACCCAATGGCCACCAAAGCGCTTTACATATATGCCTCTCATTCACTCACTCATTCATACACCGACGGCGGTGTCAGCCATGCAAGGCGCCACTCAGCTCGTCGGGAGCAGCTGGGGTTAGGTGTCTTGCTCATGGACACCTCGACACTTGGTCAGGTGGAACCGGGGATAGAACCACCAACCTTTCGGTTTGTAGACAACCTTCATGAACCACTGAGCCACTGTCGCCCCAACTCAACCCTTCTTTTCTGTTCATCATTACTTATTTTAAAGTAGCCATGAAATCATAATTGCCAGCTCTTGTTTAATTTTATGGAATATTGCAGTATTTATTATAAATGATTTGGGGACAACCTGTCACTAACACAATATCACATCAATAACAAACTAACTACTACTATACAATGATTCAATCAATTCCTGATGGACAAAATCAAGTCCCGTTTCCATTGGCTATACATCCCAATAGAGATGAAAAGACTATCGCAACAAATATAAACTGATGTACTGATACACTACAGTAAAATATATAAATAACTGGCGTAAAAAATTGTATGGGGTAAAAAACAAGTGTGCCTAAGACTGTTGCACCCCATTGTGCATAATGTTAAATTATACAACTTAAAATGTTGAATACACAAGTATAGGCTGTATAGACATTTATATTAATTTAGATAAAATATTTTGTAAGAATATTTTTCATTGATAGCTCATGTAACCTAAAGTTAACAAACCGAACCTTAGGTGCTACCAAAAAATGTTAATATAGCAAATCCTCACTTAACAAAATGTAATAAACTGCTGAATAGTTAAACATCATCTTTCTTCACCTTACAAATTGTTTGTTTTACAACTTAGTGACAAGGATTAGTCAATGAGAAAATGTAACAGCATTTTAAAGAGAGCCAGCAATAATTATGGCACTAACAAGGAGAGGTGGAGAGCTCTGCTCAGAGCAAACGATTAGCCCTCAGAGGAAGTGCACAGGCATAATTATGCATTCTATTATGCAAAAAGTAGTTATATGGGGACTTTAACACCAATTAGGGAATCATTGTTGCTGAGTGGATGACTCCCATCTGAGAATAAACTGGAGTGTTAAGGGAAGAAATAATCAGAGGAAGGATGAGGTGAGAAGGAGAAAGTTAGTGGAGAGTTATTATTTGCCTCCAGTTTAGTACTGCACCAAACACACAGTCCTGCAGTCAAGGAGAACTGCAAATGAGGTACAGGAATGAGCCCAAGGGAACTTTATCTGCTGATGCCGCTGTTAGACAGTGTCACCTAAGAAAAATTAGTGATTCACATACTATTTGATCTCATATTTTTAATATTTCGCTTTTTTTCTTAATCGTCTCCTCAGAGAAAACGTCTCAGGTTACGACTGTAACCTATGTTCCCTGAGAACAGGGAACGAGACAATACGTCATCGACGTTATGGGGAACGCCTCAGGCGTGACAGGTGTCTGAAATCAAGTATCAACTCACAGCAATCATGTTGACCGGCGACAGCCCGTGTTTCATCAGCTCGAATGATGAGCATGCAACCTGGATGTATAAAAATGGCGCCTTGAGACCGTGACAACATCCTATGGTCGGAAGGGACTGTTGCAGGCAGGCCCCGAGGTATGGCAGGGAGACGTATTGTCTCGTTCCCTGTTCTCAGGGAACATAGGTTACAGTCGCAACCTGAGACGTTCCCTTTCGAAGGGAACTCAACAATACGTCATCGATGTTATGGGGAACGAAATACCCACGCCGCCATACTGAGGGGAGTGCATGCCCAATGGCAGCGACAACTGTCAGAACCAAAAAGGACACTAAAACCACTCACCCTAGGTCACGTTGGGCTGTCAGTGACAGCACTCCCCACCGGTCATAGCCCAAGCTAATGAACCGAGAAAACTGCCAGAACATAGTTCATGGGAAGTATATCTGGGCCAGCTCAAAGGCTTAGGACCACAACTTCCTAATAGAAGGGGTCCCTTCTAGCGAGTGTGGCTAGGGGACTCAAGGACTCCCAGCCAGTCACTAATCAGGAGAGTAGGGCTGTAACGATACACCAAACCCACGATTCGATTCGTATCACGATTTTTGACCCACGATTCGATTCGTATCGCGATTCTATCACGGGGGCGGGGCTTGAGGGGGCGGGGCTTGTGGTGAAAAAAAGAGATTTTGAGAGAAGAAAAAAAATACCGGTATTTTTATTAAATAACATTAGGAAAAACCTGTATAATCTAAACACCAAAGAACAATAATAACTATGCAAATTATTATACTATACGGCAGTGTAGGCTGCTGCTTTTGGGCTGTGTTCTGTACTCCAACTAAATTGATTTCGGGATGGTGCCGTAATATGCATCTGCATGTTGGACGTGTTGCCGGTCAATTGAGGATTAATTTAATGCACTTTCTGAGAATTTATATTTCAAGTTTTGGCTGCAAATTTCACGTCCATAATGCTGAAATTGCCAAATTTTAAATAATTTATCCTCAACTAGTTTTGTGGTGTAGGTCTACGTAGGCTATTTTATAATGTTAACTTCAAATAATACTAATAGTAATTTAAAGATGTGGTAGTTCTCATGGGCCTGAGGGGAGGGGGGGGGGCATCTAACCCTTTAGATGATTCTCATGGGGGGGATTTTTTTTGTTTGAGGGGAGAAAGGGGGGGCATTTTTTCCAAACAAAATTATTACATTTATCTTGCCTAAATGTTTGCGCTCATTGCATTTTTACAATGGGGTAATAGCCTATTGTTGTTAAGAATTTACACATCACAAGGAAGCTTGATTTAAATTGTTTAATTAAATTGAAAAAAGTAGCACAAATAAATACAATAGAATAAAGATACAAATAAAGACAATTAAAGAGAAAAGTTTTTGAATAGGTCTAACACTAGTATTTATATACAGATACTGAATAAAGTAATCAAATGGAAAATAACACTGGGTAGTATTTTAGTCCTGAATAAATTAAATACATAGGCTATTAATCCTGATTCCTTTAACTTAAAGCCATCTTTTGTTGTTTTGACAACAAAATTAATGACAGACACATATGGCTGCCGTCACTTTAAGAGCTAGTGCACGGATCCTGTGTTCATTATACTGGCATGCGTTTTATGTTTATTAAAGACAAAACCGACTATAGCCTATTTAGAGTATAGCCTACTCACAAAGACCGAAATTGACAATTTTGCGTGTTAAAGCAATATAATCCGCGAAAAATAGTTACTAGCCAGCTGTTTTTGAGGCGGATTTTCTATGAATGTGTGCATAGAAAATAATCTCAGAGAGCGCGCGAGCACTGATTAGTTTAAAATCGCTTGAATGTTTAAACTGGTAAGACTTAAAAAGACTTCAGTCACGATGCACTGCTGGCCCGATTGTGCAAGTGAATATTCCGTCATGTCCCGACCTTACAGTTTATGGTCCCGACTCCAAAACGCGAGTGTGTATTATCGCCGCAGCGCTTGATGCCTGCCTTGCACAAAACATTATGAGAAGAGATAGAAGACGCGCGGCACCGCTGAACACTCACGCTGTTTGTGAAATTGCGTCTGGAAGATAGTTGTTAAAAGAATGATTTTATTTTATTATCTGTGTGGATTACGATTGCGGGAATTTCCCACATTATAAATGGGAGACCTGCGGGAATGATTAGAATTATGCGCAATACCCGCGCCGAAATTCGAGCCCTGGTTCTGGACAGGAAGGATAACTCTGGGAGTTGGAAGGGGTGTGATCGCGATTCTGCCTTCTCACATCGCGATACAGGATCGTGGACCTGAGTATCGCGATTTCGATTTTATATCGCGTATCGTTACAGCCCTACAGGAGAGCATGCCTCCTGACATGCCACCAGGCTTGCCTGGTGATCTATACTAAGATGCACAGTCTGGCCATTGCCTGTCTGTCCAAGACAGAGCCTCTGGAAACTGCCTTGGAAAAGGCATCCAAAACTGAAGGCCTGCAAAGCTGACAGAAACCATTCAGTTCCGGATCACAGAGACGGGACCACCTGGAGAGTGTAACTAAACCTCAAGCAATGACGGAAGTCGTCCACTCAATCCATGGGTCTACCCAGTGCTCGTTCTGAACACTGAGGAAGTAAGAGAGGGATCAAGGTCTGCTGAGGCCAAGACCTGATTACCCCCTATGTGGGGAGCTCCAGTACATGAGAGCTCAGATCAGGAAGGCAGGTGAGGCCTGAAACCTGACGACCACAGCATGTGTAAACTCATACTCAGGAAGGCCTATGAGGCCTGTAACCTGGCGACCACAGTATGTAGGAGCTCATATCAGGAAGGCCGGAAAAACCTGTAACCTGATACCCAGAATATGGGAGCTCATAACAAGGAAGGCCTGATAAGGCCTGTAACCTGACAACCACACCACGTGGGGCTACATTAGAAAGTACATGAAACAAAAGTGCATGTACTTAGCCATTCTGAGTCCAGAAAAGGCCTGGATCAGAATGTGGAAGTTAGCTAGAAAGGCGTCTGTCGTAGCATACTTTGACGACAAGACGCATCTGGAGTGGGACCCGAGGTGAAAGACTTCGGTCTGGGCCACATAGAAAGGGACCGAAGCGTACAGCGCATGACCCTTACCATAAAAATGGATTTTAGAAAGTACACAAGATGTTCCATCATGTGACTTACCATAAGTATGGTTTTGACATGACCAGGAAGGCCAGATGAGGCCTGTAACCTGATAGTCAAAATGTGTGGGAGATCTCATTCAGGAAGGCCTGATGAGGCCTACAACCTGGCATGTGAAAGCTCACAACCACACCCCAGCGACCCCAGTGAGTGGGAGTTCACATTCAGGAAGGCCTGGTGAGGCCTGAAACCTGACATGTGACAACTCATAACCAGGAAGGCCGAGGAGGCCTGAAGCCTGGGGACCACTGAATGTGGGAGCTCATAACCAGGAAGGCCGGTGAGGCCTGTAACCTGACGACCACTGTAGGTGGGAGCTCATATCAGGAAGTCTGGTAAGGCCTGTAACCTGATACCCAGTATATGGGAGCTCATATCAGGAAGGCCGGGTGAGGCCTGTAACCTGGTGACCACAGTATGTGGGAGCTCATATTCAGGAAGGCCGGGTGAGGCCTGTAACCTGGCGACCATAGCATGTGGGAGCTCATAACCAAGAAGGCCTGGAGAGGCCTGTAACCTGGCGACCACAATATGTGGGAGCTCATAACCAGGAAGGCCGTGTGAGGCCGTAACCTGGTGACCACAGTATGTGGGAGCTCATATTCAGGAAGGCCAGGTGAGGCCTGTAACCTGGCGACCACAGTATGTGGGAGCTCATATTCAGGAAGGCTGGGTTAGGCCTGTAACCTGGCGACCACAGAATGTGGGAGCTCATAACCAGGAAGGCCGGGTGAGGCCTGTAAACTGGCAACCACAGAATGTGGGATCTCATATTCAGGAAGGCCGGGTGAGGCCTGTAACCTGGTGACCACAGTATGTGGGAGCTCATATTCAGGAAGGCCGGGTGAGGCCTGTAACCTGGCGACCACAGTAGGTGGGAGCTCATACTCAGGAAGGCCGGTGAGGCCCGAAACCTAGCAACCACAACCTGTCGGAGCTTACTTTCAGGAAGGCCTGGTGAGGCCTGTAACCTGACAACCACACCATGTGGGGCTACTTCCAGAAAGGCCATAAATATGGATTTTAGAAAGTACATGAAACAAAAGTGCATGAACTTAGCCATTCTGAGTCCAGGAAGGCCTGGATCAAAAGTTGAAGTTAGCTAGAGAAAGGCGTCTGTCGTAGCATACTCTGACGACAGGACGCAACTAGAGTGGGACCCAAGGTGAAAGACCGGGGTCTAGCCACATAGGAAGGGACTGAAGCGTACAGCGCACGACCCTTACCATAAAAAATGGATTTTAGAAAGAACACAAGACGTTTCGTCGTGTGACTTACAGTACCATAAGTATGGGTTTAAGAAGGTACGGAGCGTACAAAGAAAATAGATGAAGTAAATGTGCATGTACTTCATCACTCTAAATTCAGGAGGCCGGTTTTGAGGCCTGAATTTGCCCATGATCAGGAAGGCGAGATGAGGCCTGTAACCTGATAGTCATAGTGGGTGGGAGCTCACATTCCGGAAGGCCTGATGAGGCCTGACATGTGAAAGCTCACAACTACACCCTAGCGACCACAGTGAGTGGGAGTTCACATTCAGGAAGGCCTGGTGAGGCCTGTAACCTGGCGACCACAATATGTGGGAGCTCATAACCAGGAAGGCCGGGTGAGGCCTGTAACCTAGCGACCACAGTATGTGGGAGCTCATATTCAGGAAGGCCGGGTGAGGCCTGTAACCTGGGGACCACAGCATGTGGGAGCTCACAACCAGGAAGGCCTAAGAGGCCTAAAAACCTGGTGACCACAGTGTGTGGGAACCCACATTCAGGAAGGCCGGATGAGGCCTGTAGCCTGACCTGTAGAAGCTCATGGGGGCTCATACTCAGGAAGGCAGGGTGAGGCCTGTAACCTGGTGACCACAGTATGTGGGAGCTCATATTCAGGAAGGCCGGTGAGGCCTGTAACCTGGCGACCACAGTATGTGGGAGCTCATATTCAGGAAGGCCAGGTGAGGCCTGTAACCTGGTGATCACAGTAGGTGGGAGCTCATCCACAGTGCGTGGGAGCTCATAACCAGGAAGGCCGGATGAGGCCTGTAACCTGGCGACCACAGTATGTGGGAGCCCATAACCAGGAAGGCCGGCTGGGGCCTGTCACCTGCCACAGAATGTGCCGGGCCACAGTATCTAGGAGCTCACATTCAGGGAGGCTGTGTGAGGCCTGTGACCTGTAATGTAGAAGCCCATCACCAGCAAGGCCGGTGAGGCCCGTAACCTTGCAACCACAGTATGTGGGAGCTCATAACCAGGAAGGCCGGGTGAGGCCTGTAACCTGGCGACCACAGTATGTGGGAGCTCATATTCAGGAAGGCCGGGTGAGGCCTGTAACCTGGCGACCACAGTATGTGGGAGCTCAAATTCAGGAAGGCCGGGTGAGGCCTGTAACCTGGGGACCACAGCATGTGGGAGCTCACACCCAGGAAGGCCTAAGAGGCCTAAAAACCTGGTGACCACAGTGTGTGGGAACCCACATTCAGGAAGGCCGGATGAGGCCTGTAACCTGACCTGTAGAAGCTCATGGGGGCTCATACTCAGGAAGGCAGGGTGAGGCCTGTAACCTGGTGACCACAGTATGTGGGAGCTCATATTCAGGAAGGCCGGGTGAGGCCTGTAACCTGGCGACCACAGTATGTGGGAGCTCATATTCAGGAAGGCCGGGTGAGGCCTGTAACCTGGGGACCACAGCATGTGGGAGCTCACACCCAGGAAGGCCTAAGAGGCCTAAAAACCTGGTGACCACAGTGTGTGGGAACCCACATTCAGGAAGGCCGGATGAGGCCTGTAACCTGACCTGTAGAAGCTCATGGGGGCTCATACTCAGGAAGGCAGGGTGAGGCCTGTAACCTGGTGACCACAGTATGTGGGAGCTCATATTCAGGAAGGCCGGTGAGGCCTGTAACCTGGCGACCACAGTATGTTGGGAGCTCACATTCAGGAAGGCCAGGTGAGGCCTGTAACCTGGCGACCACAGTAGGTGGGAGCTCATCCACAGTGCGTGGGAGCTCATAACCAGGAAGGCCGGATGAGGCCTGTAACCTGGCGACCACCGTATGTGGGAGCCCATAACCAGGAAGGCCGGCTGGGGCCTGTCACCTGCCACAGAATGTGCCGGGCCACAGTATCTGGGAGCAGTATCTGGGGTCTGTAACCTGACCTGTAGAAGCTCATGGGGGCTCATACTCAGGAAGGCAGGGTGAGGCCTGTAACCTGGTGACCACAGTATGTGGGAGCTCATATTCAGGAAGGCCGGTGAGGCCTGTAACCTGGCGACCACAGTATGTGGGAGCTCATATTCAGGAAGGCCAGGTGAGGCCTGTAACCTGGCAACCACAGTAGGTGGGAGCTCATCCACAGTGCGTGGGAGCTCATAACCAGGAAGGCCGGATGAGGCCTGTAACCTGGCGACCACAGTATGTGGGAGCCCATAACCAGGAAGGCCGGCTGGGGCCTGTCACCTGCCACAGAATGTGCCGGGCTACAGTATCTGGGAGCTCACATTCAGGTAGGCCGTGTGAGGCCTGTGACCTGTAATGTAGAAGCCCATCACCAGCAAGGACGGTGAGGCCCGTAACCTGGCAACCACAGTATGTGGGAGCTCACACTCAGGAAGGCCGGGTGAGGCCTGTAACCTGGCGACCACAGTATGTGTGAGCTCACATTCAGGGAGGCCGGGAGAGGCCTGCAACCTGACATGTAGAAGCCCATCACCAGGAAGGCCGGTGAGGCCTGTTACCTGGCAACCACAATATGTGGGAGCTCATAACCAGGAAGGCAGCAGACTGTTTGGTGGCCCGGAGAGACAAATCCGTGGTGCGGCGCAGCTCTGCGACCGCGTCAGGGGACAGACCGGCCCCCTGATCGAGGCCCCGCAGCAGGTCGGCCTGGTAGGCCTGAAGGACCGCGAGGGTGTGCAGAACCGCTCCTGCCTGACCTGCTGCTGTGTACGCTCTGCCATTCAAGCGTGATGTAGTCTTAAGCGACTTGGATGGCAGGGACGGAGCTCTTAGTGACGAAGACCGACCAGAGGCGAGATAGTTGGCCAACGTCTCGTCCACTGGCGGCATCGACACATACCCATGCTCCGCGGCCCCATCCACAGCAGCGAAATTATTCCGCTGATGCAGATGAAGACGCGTAGAGAACGGGTTCTTCTATGTCTTCTCGATCTCAATGTGGAGATCAGGAAGGAATAGAAGGCTCGTCCGGGCTGGTGGCTTATGGGAAGGGAGGAACCAATCGTCCAAAATACCACGAGCAGGTTCCTCCCGGAAGCGCCTCCACTGTAGCTGCAATCTGTTGGTGGCGCGCCCCATAACATCCACCATCTCAGCGCACACTGGGCAGGAGGGCTGAGATGATTCAGTCTCAACCAGACTGACATCATCAGCAGCCAACTCCTGCCCGGCCCGAAGAGAACTAGTTACAGATCCATCAGAAAGAGAAAGAACCTCTTCAACATCGACCTGTAACTCACCCTCGTCGGCTGGCAGATCATCTGCAAGGTTAACGCCCCTCTACAGACGACCTGCCAGCTCCATCTGAGAGCCCCACGAGCTCACGCACCGCTGAGCCTCAGCCCGAGCGGGACCAACACCACAGGGTTCAGATGCTGCGCGGCCACTTCCCTCGAGAAGTGGGACAGACGAGAACGGAGCGTTTTCAGAGAAAAACGCTCACAGTTTGCGCAGGAAGCTCCCTCAAGAACTTCCCGCGCGTGCTCTTCTCCCAGGCAGAAAACGCAAAGATTGTGTGAATCCTCCGGTGTCAAATATCTGGGAAACGGGTCGGCTCACTTGCGGAATGTATTTCTCCCCTTCTCTGCACGCTTCATTTCTGTCGACTACTCAAAAACAGACAAACAGTCCCTGTAGACGAAAAGATGTTGTCACGGTCTCAAGGCGCCCTTTTTATACATCCAGGTTGCGTGCTCATCATTCGAGCTGATGAAACACGGGCTGTCGCCGGTCAACATGATTGCTGTGAGTTGATACTTGATTTCAGACACCTGTCACGCCTGAGGCGTTCCCCATAACGTCGATGACGAGTTGTCTCGTTCCCTTCGAAAGGGAACTGTTGTATTTTGTGTGTGAACGTGTTTCTCCAAACTTTTAGTCAGGAAGTATTGATGGAATCTAAAAAATAAAAATTGCTGGACAGAAAGACAAGATTGAAAAAAGAGGGCTGATGTGAAGGGATGGGGCCACATGCAGAGGGAGAATGAATGTCATCCAAGGCTTTGACCTTTTTGAATATCAAAACGCACAAGCAAACTAACTCATTTGCATGAGAGCGGAGGAGGACTTCTCTCAGTTGCAACGCAGGGCTCGTTAAGAAGACAGGTGGTTTGCTCACTCTGACACACACACACGGACACACACGCATCTGTCCAATATGCTGTTGACAGATAACAGCACGCTCACCTCCTCTGTAAATACCTCATAACACTTCCTCAGCGCTCACGTTTACGCAGAACTATAACACAACTGTCATCACAGCAGTGCTGAGAAACCTGCATTCTGCTCTTTGAGCTTTTGTTCTGTAATGTAAACGATGCATTAACACTAGAAGTGCCAGAATTCCATAACTACTAGAACTGCCACAAGCTGTCATTTTGACCGCTATATTCCAAACTCTATATCTTTAATGATAAATACCCAATTGAGAGATTAATGCATTCATTTTATTAGGATATCTTTTAAAAAACAAAACAACACCAAACTGTACATTTAAACAAGTTTAATTATACATTTATAAATAATAATATCATTAGTAGCCTACCGTAATTATCGCATATTCACAACAGATAGGCTATATTTCCATATCCATTCAACATAACTCAGAACAAGATAATAACAACTAAAAGTATCTTAATTATAAAAAAATATATATTTTAATATAATAACATAGAAAATAGTCTAATAGAAAAGGCTGGAAACGAGCTGATCTAAAATAAAACAAAGAAGAACCAAGAAGGAAGCGTAGGCTACAGAAACATAAAAACACTAGCCTATATTACAAATTGTATGTTAATTATTTACATCAAAACAGTGCTTGGCTATTTAAGCTTCACAGTCAAGGCAAGTGACCTCTCTTCTCCTCGCACAATTTCCACACACAGGTTTTTTTTTGCATTTGCAGCAGGTGTCGTGGGTTTTGTTTTGACTGCAGCTTCTCCGACCCTGGCATTGCCTCCGCTTTGGTGTCTGCTGCGGTGATTTTAATCTAATATACTTTTGGTTTGTAGAAATTAGCATATATGCAAACACTCAGGACCGCTACTGACCTTTCTATTGACAGTGAGAGAGACAATGGTCAATCGCGGGAACAAAACAAAAAAAGAAAAACGCCGCGAAATTCAGTGCGGTCAATATGACCGTCTATGGCCGAAATAGGTAAATATGTTCATTTGTTTTTTTACCTTATGTGTAATTTTTATGAGAAACATTTTAAATGAAAATACAGACACTTTTAGGAAAAGTCAGGTACCAGCAGGATTTTATTTATTTTTTCAACAAAGTTATTGCAGATATAAAATTCAAAACGGTCAAAATGACCGCCATGGCGTTCTAGTGTTAAGTCAAATGAATCTGGTCACAAATACACTACTCTTCAAAAGTTTGGGGTCAGCAGGATTTTTTCTTTTTTTAATGATTTTAAATCAGGACAATATAAAGTAACAAAACATTTCAATTTCAAATAAATACTGTTCTATAACTTTCTATTCATTAAAGAATCCTGAAAAAATTTTATCAATTTCCACAAAAACACTAAGCAGCACAACTGTTTGATAAGAAATGTTTCTTGAGCAGCAAATCAGCATTTTAAATTACCGTTTACGATACATTGAATTAGAAAAGTTATTTTTGATTGAATAAATGCAGCATTGATGAGCATAAGTGACTTATTTGTGAAATTCGCATTTCATCATTATGGCTGCTCAATTATATATATATATATATATATATATATATATATATATATATATTAAAATATAAAGTTATAAAAATAAAATAGAACAAAATAGAAAACCCTGAAATATAATAGTAATCATATTTCACAATATTACTATCTTTACTCTTTCAAAAACTGCATTTATGCTTATAAAAAGAAAAGAAAAACTGCCAATGGGGTAAAAAAGCCAATTTTATTCTAAATGATTTCTATGAAAACAAATGTAATACATTTTTGTTTTTCAAGTAAATATATATTCTTTTAAGAATGTTGAGACATTTTCCTGGAAATTAAGTCAAAAAATACAGATGAAGGAATACATCACAAAAACTTTAGCTACTGTGAAAGAAAGAAACCTATTTCTTTGTGTAAAAAGATGCTGCAGTTAAGTAGAATTAATGGAATGTTCGTTGTAAAAATAAATCTTAATTCTGACTGCAAACCACATATCTGTGTCAAATATCTCTTCAAGAAAATGGACAATGTAAAATGCATTTTGTCTTTTCATTTAAAATTCAACATAAAACCACACTCCTACGGCATGGTTATGTCTGAAAATATGACATAATCAGAACATCTTACTGTCCTTCACTTTCTTCCCCTCTCTGTCTCACATACACACACACACAACACACACTAAAATATATATATATATATTTATATATTTATATGTGTGTGTGTGTGTGTGTGTGTGTGTGTGTGTGTGTGTGTGTGTGTGTGTGTGTGTGTGTGTGTGTGTGTGTGTGTGTGTGTGTGTGTGTGTGTGTGTGTGTGTGTGTGTTCATTTAAAAGGCACAGATGCCTTTAAAAAATGTTGGGTCATTCAATATTTCCACGGACTCCCTAGCACCCCCTTGCGTTCTTACTAGAAAATCTTCCTAGAAAAAGGACATTGTTTTAGTAAGCAGAAATATGTGAATTACAGTGTAGCCAAGTATCATGGAACAAATAGCAGCTATTGGAATTTTTTAATTATTATTATTGTGGAAAAAAGTGACAAATTGCTTATTAAATGAAAACTGTGCAGAGACTTGTACAATGGTTGTCAGTTAACTCACAAATTGATTATGCTTTTTCAGCCTCAACAAGTGGTTTATTCCTCAAACGAAACTGGAAAATGGAGAAAAAATGACATTTCAAAATTGTAATGTGAGACTTGTTGTAAGAAAATGGTTACTTTGATTTTACCAAAAACATCCTAAAGATAAAACATCCTTCCTTCCCTCTCTCTCTCTCTCTCTCTCTCGCTCTCTCTCTCTCTGAGTTAGCAGCACCGCCCAGCATGTGTTTGTTGAGAGGATGACAACGGGATCCCGTCTCTTTTCGTGCTAATTCCTCTCTCACAGTCTGCATCCTGGCATCGATGTACCATCAATCCATGCCACTGACATGCACACACACCACAGCTGTCCATCAAATGCCAGTCACAGATGTGCTCCTGCCCACACACCCTCCAGGACACACCTCCCTGCCAAGCACCATGAGTGTTGATGCTTGCTAGTCGAATCTATATGTGTGTGTACGCTTGTGAGTTTACCCCAGCTGGATCTGAGCTGAGTTGTAGAGTTTTGAAA
This sequence comes from Siphateles boraxobius, assembly GCF_051911475.1. NCBI lineage: Eukaryota > Metazoa > Chordata > Actinopteri > Cypriniformes > Leuciscidae > Siphateles > Siphateles boraxobius. The sequence continues at coordinate 11,557,883 of NW_027508855.1, read as the reverse complement.
CACCCTCACTTTCTCATTCTACCGCCACACTTGGGAGTTTTGAGTTTACAGAACCTTTTTCAACAAGACTTCCCCCCTCCAAACTTATACCTGTATTTTTCTGGCTTTGACAGAATTTATAGTGCCAGGCCTCATGAGCCCATTGTCAGCTTCTTGAGAAAAAGTTAAGTGTGTGTGTGCGTGTGTATGTCTAAGTTTAGAATAGCTCCCTAGGAAGCTGTAGTATTTACCATCTTTTTGCTGTACTTTTACCTGCCCCATCTGAACTGAATATGGGCCATGCTGCATCCTAAATACACATTGGTTGGGGAACAAATGTAGCATTTGGAAAGGTCAAATTCTAGTCCTGAACAGTGGTATATAGTATATGATATATTTTTTTTAATTAATTATTTTGTGTGTTCTGTCGTTTTTATTAGTCTTTAACCTTTTTACTATTACATGTTTATATATGTTTTTATTTTATTTCAGTTTTTTCTCTCTTTCTGGTCTGGCCTTTGCGTGGCGAGGGGGCTTGTGTGTTCCAGTTACCCTGGAGAACGATACCTGTCGGGAGCTTGCTCCTGGTAGGGTCACCCTAGGCGGGCCGGTCTCCAGGGTAGGTTCCAGACAAAAAAGACCCAAGCATGTCGGTATGCTGTGAGGTGGCAGCCCCACCAACTGACTATCCTGCGGAGGGCTAACAACCCACCCAGGAGAAACTCTTTTTTTACGAAACCGATCAGAGAAAGTAGCCAGACCGCCCAACATGATAACGGACCCCAGCCTGCCTCCGACCAATGAGTACGGATCAACCTTCGTCACAGGACCCGAGTCGCCATATGGAATGTCCAGTCACTCCTTCGCTCTGGAGCTGCCACCTTGCTGTCCCGAGATCTCTGCCGCTATAACATCTCCTTGGCAGGGCTCTGTGAAGTTCGATGGCACCGCGATGGTGAAACAACAGCAGGCGACCATTGCTATTTCTGGAGTGGCCCGAGAGATGGACAGGCCTTTATGGCGTGGCACTTGCCATCCCAAAACCCCTCCGCAAATCCCTCATCAACTGGACACCCCCCACCGATGTTGCTGATGAGGAAGCAAAGGATGCCTTCTTTGACGAACTCCATCAGGCTGTTGGCCAAGCCTCACCACACGACATCACCATCATCCTCACCGATGCCAACGCCACTCTGTCTAGCAGTGATCGGTTCACAGGCTCACCTGTCGGCACAACCTTTGCTGACAGGTCCACAAACGACAATGGTAACCTCCTTCTCCTCTGCCATCACAACAACCTCTGCGTTGCTTATACCTGGTTTCCCCGGAAGCTTATCCATCACTGGACATGGTACAGCCCAAATGGCAGAACCAGGAAAGTGTTGGACCATATCCTCATCTCTCGACGCTGGAAGCCGTTTGTCACCAACTGTCGTGTTTACCGAGGAGCAGGCAACACAGAACATCGCTTGTTGGTGGCCCAGCTCAAGTTAAAGCTGCGAGCCAACCAGCACACCAAGACTCAGCCTCGCATGGACTCCTCCCTACTCAGTGATCCAAACATTGGCACAGACTTCAGTTGCGCCATCCGCCGCACCTTTGATAACCTGGCTACCAACAAGGTGAACGACTGGCAGACCTTCAAGGAAAGTATCATCCAGTCAGCTCACAATGTCTTCGGATGTTTTCGAACTTCCCCGAAAAAGCCTTGGATATCGGAGAGAACATTCAACATCATCTGCAGCGTGAGGCCCGGCTCCGAGGTGACATGACGGAGCATCAGCGACTGAACCGCCAGCGCAATGTGGCTATAGCCAAGGATAGGGAGAAGTTCTGGCAAGCAGAAGCTAAACACCTAGAATCCGCGGCCAATAACAACAATATGAGCCGTGTCTTCAGTCTGTTGTGCCGAACCCGTAATGGCCCACGCATCAAAACAGCCCTGGTGAAATATTCCGATGGCAATCTTATAGCATCTGAAGCAAACTGCCTTGAACGCTGGAAAGAGCACTTCAGCCTGATATCAGCATGCAGCATGATATCTCTCCTGCTGATACCGCCATCATATCGGCCGCCAATGTTGCAGCCCTTAGTGCTGTCTGCAATACAGACCCTGTCACACCTGAGGAAGTCAGAGCCGCTCTGGAAAAAATTAACAACAGGAAAGCCCCCGGCATCTGTGCAATAACCGCTGAGATGCTAAAATACAGGGGTGAAACCATCGTCGATTGGCTTACCCACATGTTCAATGAGGTGTGGGAGACAGAGAGGCTTCCCAGCGACTGGACCAGAGAAGTTATCTTGCCCTTCTGGAAACGCAAAGGTGACAGGCTAGTCTGCGGCAATCACAGAGGCATTACCCTTCTTTCCATCCCCGGCAAGCTCTTTACCAGGATCTCGCTCACTCGTGCTCTCCCAGCCATCAGAAGCAGCCGCCAGCCCCAGCAGGCTGGCTTCATGCCTAATCACTCCACAACAGACCAAATCTCCGCCGTTCGTTTGCTGATAGAGAAGACCTATGAATTCCGTAAAGATCGCCATCTTTCATGGATCATGGATCTGAAGGCTGCTTTTGACACCATTTACCACACTTCTCTATGGAGTATCCTACACGCCCTCGGAGCACCACCCAAGATCGTTGCCCTGTTCAAGCTGCTTTATAGCAACGCTCAGAGCTGTGTCCGTATCAACGGCAGAGACTCAGACTGGTTTCCGATCTCCAGTGGCATGCGCCAGGGCTGCGTGGCTGCTCCTGACCTCTTCAACTGCCTCATTGACCATCTGATGTCTAGGGTTTGTGAGCGGGTCCCCGGAGTGTCCTTCGGCAGCTACCACCTGACTGACCTGGAGTACGCTGATGACACCATCCTGTTCAGCACGTCTCTCAGCCAACTGAGAGACACTCTGGGCATATACAGTGAAGAGGCTGAGAAGCTTGGCCTTCAGATGAGCTGGACAAAAACCAAGTTCATGTATGTCGGTGATGGACCGCACCGCATCCAACTTCCCTGCGGTTTGGCAATGATATTGTAGAACCTGTCAACAACTTTGTGTATCTGGGATCCTTAGTGACAGACAATGGGGACCTAAAACCAGACATTACCCGCAGAAGAGCCCTGGCTGCGTCAGCTCTGCAGTCTCTCTGGAAACCACTCTGGCGGTACCAGACCATCTCATGCAAGACGAAGCTCCGGATTTACAACTTAGTAGTACTCTCCATCCTACTTTATGGCTCGGAGACTTGGCCCTTAAATAAGACACTGGCTGCTAGATTAGATGGCTTTGATAGCAGGGCCCTCAGGACCATCGAGAACATCAGGTGGCCCCAGCGGGTTTCCAATCAAGTGCTTAGAGCCCGCACGTGCCAGCCCAGAGTATCCTGCCTGGCTGCGCAACGTCGCACCCGCTGGCTTGGCCATGTCCTCCATCTCCCTTCTCACCACCCGACGACCCATTCTCCAGTTTGATCCGAGAGCCACAGGCTGGAGATGACCACGAGGTAAACCCCACACCCGATGGCTTGACGCCCTTGCGGGCGACCTCCAACAACATGGAGTTGCTGTGGAGGATGCAGAGCAGCTGGACCATCAGCACTGGAAACAACTGGTTCATCTGGTCGGCTCAACGCACAGAGATGGGACGCCCCCATACCCATTGCGGGGGCCAAAATGAATGAATGATTTAGTTATTTTAGTACTTCAACTAAATGAAAATGAGAAATGTTGCTTTAGCAATTAGCTAAATAAAAATTAGTTTAAGTTTTTTATATTTTATTTTATTTATAGTACACATGTATTTCAAGTAACAAATATATTTTTATGGTTTTAGTTAATTAACTAATAATCCTGGTCCTGACCTGACCAACTGAGATGTGAAGCAGTTGTGATACATCGGTATATTTTGGAAAAAAAGGTTTCGTCCATGCATTGAACATCATAACAACTTTGATCCCTATAATGGCTTTTATTATATAGACAAAAAAAACATAATATGTTTCATAATATCTTCTTTGGTGTTCCACAGAAGAAATATATTTGTCAAAACTAAATCGCTTTTATTATAAATAACTAGAGGTGTAACAATACACTCATGTCACGATTTGATATAAATCATGATACTAAACACACTATTTTCCTGGAGCACGCTATGTCCCGAATCTCTTGCTATTAATGCACTATACATATAAGAATAAACCATTTTAAACTCTTTGTATAATCATACTTCTAAAACTAAATGTGATATGTTGATTTAAATGATGTTTGTGCTTTCACTTTGAGGAATGCTGTTTCACCACATGCACTTCAGATGATCATTGCAATCAATCACAGTTCTAATCGCAAAAAGCATGTCAAAATGACAATTCACAAACTGTAAATGGTTAGTTCATCCAAAAATGACTCACTCTCAGATTGTTTTTGTAAATCACGCAAGTATTTGAACATCCGTGTTTATTACAGTCTGTTCATCATATAAAGCCATTGTGTCCCGTCAGAAGACTTGGATTTGAATTAGTCCACTCAACGGATTATTTTTACGATGCCTTTATGAAATTTTTTTTTGATCTTTTAAATTTTGGAGGAAATCATCATGGAGTCACTGCAGAGGATGACAATGACAGGAACAGCAATTACGCCACTTCTCAAAACCCTGACTCACAATTTTGACTGTGTGCCCGCATAAGCTGAACTGATGTGACAGAGCATATGCTAGATAAACCATCATCCCATGTCTGACTTAACAGTTTTAAGTGTTCTGACCTTGTCTGCTTTTATCTCTCTTTTCTCTTTACATTCTTACTACTGTAATGGAGGATTTGCTTCGATCTTCTACAGTGATTGAAAATGTAGGCAAGATGAGTGGGCACAACATTGCAGGCATGCAGATTGCACTTTCTCACACATTTCTAGGAGCATGAAAACAAAAACAGAAGAGCTTATTCTTTCCCCTAAGCGTTAATAGTGCCTCTTGAAGTCTAGAAAGGTGGCCGTAGCATTACAGAAAGTCTATGTCTGCTTTTATCTCTCTTTTCTCTTTACATTCTTACTACTGTAATGGAGGATTTGCTTCGATCTTCTACAGTGATTGAAAATGTAGGCAAGATGAGTGGGCAAACATTGCAGGCATGCAGATTGCACTTTCTCACACATGTCTAGGAGCATGAAAACAAAAACAGAAGAGCTTATTCTTTCCCCTAAGCGTTAATAGTGCCTCTTGAAGTCTAGAAAGGTGGCCGTAGCATTACAGAAAGTCTATCCATTGCTATACATACCCCTACCAAGCTGATAATCCAAGCTGATAATTGCCTGGTCCTGTGCTTTTGGAAGTTGGAAATTCTCCTTTTCTACTAAACCCTTCTTCACCTTCCACAATGGTACAAAAAGGATTTGTAATAAAAAAAAAAAGTTAAGAGCAAGCAGTGGTGAATGAAGTATAGAAATCCTGTTCTTGAATTAAAGTACAGATAAAGAAAAAAAGTACTGTTAAAAAGTTTGGGATCAGTGCGATTTTTTAATGTTTTTGGAAGTCTCTTAAGCTCACAAAGGCTGCATTTATTAGATCAAAAATAAAGGAAAAAAACTTTAAACTGTGAAATATTACAGTTTTAAATAATTAAAATAATCAAATAAAAACTTAATTTTCAGCAGCCATTAATCCAGTCTTCAGTTTCACATGATCCTTCAGAAATCATTATAATATGAACAGAGTAAACATTTTATGGAAACTTTTTTTAGGATTCTTTGATGAAAGTTCAAAAGAACAGGCCTTTTTATTTGAAATAGAAATCTTTCCCCAAACTTTTCAATGGTAGTAAACCGTACTTCTGGAAAAATACTGATCTGTCTCCACCCTGCAACAATGTTTTCAACAATACTCAAACATCACCTCAACGAATGACATTGATACGCAGAAGTAACGAAGACAATTAATGCCCAAGCAACAGTATCCTACTGCGTCCCCTCCAGCTGGCACATCCGAAACGGATCAGTGCCGACAGCACCAACTGCAGACACGCTCTGGGAAACAGATCTTACCATATGGGACTACAGGTCTACAGGAGACCCTTTGGATCTCACGTCACCACAACCATATTTAAGTAATTGAGCCTTAAAATGTTATAAATAGTAGACCGTAAAGAAGAGAGCTCAATCAAGACTAAAACGAGACTTCACAAAAATGAAAGAGATAACACTTGTCTTGGCTTTGGAAAGATGCTTGCCTTTTAGTTTACATCGACTTAATTCAACCTCTGATTAATTTATAGTGTCCTCTGCATAATAGCTTGGCTCAGCTCTCCTGCTGACTGAACGCACTACTAGGGTGATTCAGGAAGTTGTTCTGGGTCACCGATCTTGCCATTCCTCCATTTACCGTGTTTTTCAGGCAAACCTTGCATTGTAATCTTTTGGACCCTCCTCTTTGTTGTCTGGGCTGAAAAGTGTTTGATATTTGACTGGCTGACATCCTTTATTGAAAAAACGTGCCATACTTTGCTTTATTTTTCTTTTTGGAGCCAATTTTCTCTTCCTTTGTGACTCTTTTCTTTTTGTGTTTAAAACAAAGCTGGCACATCATGACATGCAGGTAAGAACATGAAGAGAGAGAAAGAGGCACGGGGAAAAGGGAGGGATAACGGGGGAAGAACATAAAAGATAAGGCTTACATCCTGCTTGGGAGCTTGGACCCATTTTAAACGGCGGAGATAAAAACACATCTGAAGTATATGTGTGGTGCTGCTTTTTAAAACTGGTTTGAAACAGAATCCTGATCTTGACAGATAGAGACTGATATATCTATATTCAGTTGATTGGGAGAACGATGATACCATGTAAATAAACACACACAGTATGATTTAATCAAGTTTGCTTACAGTATATGAGGTTCAGTATGTCACTTAAATTATAAAAAAAATAATTTAATATAGAATTTAATCCATTTATTTTTGAATGGTAATTAGTAACTGTGGCGAGCAGGACGAGGCCGGAGGCGTGATTAATAATGAGCGACACCTGCGCGACGCACCGGTCTTGCATCTCTCACGGAGGAGCGGAAGCATAAAGGAGGAGCGAAGACAGTGAAGATCGAGAGAAGAACAGGCCTGAACGTGTGTTTTGTTTCTGTTTTGTGTGGCCAGCAGTCGTCCGTGAGGGGCTAAGACATTAGCCCCATTAGGCTTCAAAAAAAATAAAAGTGTTGAATGTTCGCCGGTTCTCGCCTCCTTCTTCCCATAACATCTGAACCTCGTTACACTAACCATTTTCTATTTTAATATATTTTTAAATGTATTCCTGTGATGGCAAAGCTGAATTTTTAGCATCATTGCTCCAGTCTTCAGTGTAACATGATCATTCAGAAATCAATCTAATATGCTGATTTGAAAACGGTTTAATATTTTTGTGGACAATTTTTTTAATAAATAGAATTTATTTGAAATTAAAAAAAAATTATTATTGTTTCTGATCTGACTTTTGAGTGGTAGTGTGGGTCATGTAACAATCTGTACAATATCTAACTGTCTTGAGCAAGAGAACAAATTAAAACTCAGAACTATGATGCTGTCAGGCAAAGAGGCATGTTTAATTTAAGTACTCTACTTGACAGCTGTCCATTCTGAACAAAACACACTGAACATCCACCCTCACAACACACACACACACCATTGATTTCATATAAAAGTAAACTGTCATGTGTGTGACAGACAGAGAAAGTGAAAGAGAGCAAACGCTGATCAAGACTAAGTGTGGGAAAGAAAGTGTGTGTTCCTGACTAAAGGACAAGACAAGAGTATAGCAAAATAAATAATTGTACATACTGCAATAAAACTCCTTCACCAATGCACAAATACAATTCCTGCACATCTTAAGTGTTGCCTGTTTGAGTGATGGCAGCATTTAACATTTAAGAAAAAACAGTTAAATCTGTCTGTGGGGAACACACTCTTTTCTCACTCTTTCACGCAAAAATAAACTTGTTGAACCTCCTTCATCAGCCTGAACTGAATAGCATTATAAAATCTCACAAAAAACAATAACAAAACATCTCACTATCAGAGGCACAGACAAACAGATCTTTATTCCTATCTTGCTAACTCATCTCACTGTCTGTACCAGCCATAATTGTTTTTATCAATTTGTTATATGCCAATTTTAGATAAATAAATAAATATTTTGACACATTTATTGTTAACAGTATTTTTTTATATTTGCATGAAATATTGTTGTGGACTCCCGGTATAATAATTAAAAATAAATCTGTCTATACTGCGCAATGAATGACTTATTTACATTGTGTTTATACTTTGTTGGTCATAAGGAAATGATTTGCGAAGAGTGCAGAGTTCACACTGAACAAACTCTGGCGTATTGAGCAGATTCTGACTAACTTAAACGCCTCTGATTGGCCATTGTGTTCATGCACTCGTCTGTGATTGCTTACAATGTGCAACATTTGAAGTAGGGCTGCGAACTAATGATTATTTTAATAATCGATTAATCTGATTATTTTTTTCGATTAATCGATGAATCGGATTAAAAAAAACATTAATGTCCAACCCCTTATTCAAAAACAGAACTGACAGTGCATATTCACAATGCAAAAAATCCAGTGCAAAAAAAATGGACTAACACAAAAAACATACACATGTATGCTTTACATCTGCCAAATATATAGGCTTTTTAAAAATAAAGTGCACAAAAAGATGTATATTTTTGTTTAAAGGGACCTGAGCTGTCAGAACAATAAATCATTTATTAAAATTATTTTTTAAAAATAAAGAAAAATACAAATCAGAAAACTTAACAGGATTTGTTTGAACGTCAGAACTTGTTCGAACGTCAAAACTTGTTCTCTACAATACACTCGCACACACTCATAAACTCTCACACTCACAGATGCACACACTCACAAACTTGTGTTCCCTTTCAAGGGAACTTCGAGCTGCGTCAAACGCTGCGGGAACGCCCCTGCGTTGTGCGTCATGAAGCACGTATGGAATCAGCCCAATGGAGAGATGAAACGTCATAGGCGGGTGACGTCATCGACCAGGAAACTATAAAGCACCCCAAAAACACAAGCGCATTAGCTTCTGTGCTTTCAGTCGCGCTACATGTGAATCTGTCCCTGTGTGATATTGTCTGTCTTACATACCCTGCACCACACAAACAATTTATCCCTATATATATATATATTGAGAGATTATGGCGGACGAACAGCAGTTTAGAAAGTGTGTTCCTCCCTGCTCGCGTTATTTAACGAGCGGGGATACACATGATCTTTGTGTTGTTTGTTTGGGAGTTCAGCATGCCCAGTTTGCTCTCGAGGGAGCAGACTGTGAGCATTGCGAGCGTTTGCCGTTAAGGACGCTCCGCTCCCGCCGGTCGCTCTTTGAGGAGAGCGGTTCGGTGCGCGCTCCCCGCGGTTCGGGTCCCGCTTCTGCCGAGGCAGAGCGGCGGCGCTTATCGTGGGGATCGCAGATGGATCTCACAGCGGGGTTTGAGACGGGCTCTGCCTTATCTCTCCCTTCACCTGTGAGATCCAGTGCCTCAGTCCCGGGTTCGGAAGCACGCGCTGCGGTTTCTTCCGCTCGGGCTGAGGCACCAATGCTGCAGCTATCCAGTTCTGAGGAACTTGATGTTGTTAGTGTTGAGGGAGATGTGGAGGATTCGCCACCCCACACTCCTAAGAGTGATGAGCTTATGGAGGTGTTAACAAGAGCTGTTGAAAAACTTAATATTGAATGGCCAGTGACTAGACAGGAGTCTGTTTCTAAATCAAAGTTGGATGAGAGATTTTTGCCGTCACGTGTGCAGCCTCCACGCCGGTGCCTGCCGTTTTTCCATGATCTCCACACCGAGGTGTCGAAATCATGGAGAAAACCGGTGTCATATAGAGTGTTTAGTCCCCAGACTTCAACATACGCTAATATTATGGGAGCCAAGGCTCATGGTTATGGTGCTTTGCCTCGTGTGGAAGAGACGCTTGCGAGCCATCTCTCCCCCGAAGCAGCATCATCTTTTAAGGCACCGGCATTACCCACCAAGCCTTTAAGAAACACTTCGGCTTTAGTGGGTAAAGCATATTCGGCAGCAGGTCAGGCTGCGTCATGTCTGCATACTATGTCAATCTTGCAGGCATACCAGGCTGATCTGCTAAGGGACATGAGTGAGAGTGAGGAGGTCAGTACTGACGTAGTTCGTGAACTGCGTCAGGCTGCTGATTTATCCCTGCGTGCCACCAGAGAATCGGCCAAATTAATGGGTCGTTCTATGGCAGCTCTGGTGGCCGCAGAAAGACATTTGTGGTTAAATCAGACTAATATTAAAGAGAGAGAAAAAGCTTTTCTTTTAGATGCTCCTCTTTCTCCCATGGGGTTGTTTGGTGATGCTGTGAATTCAGTTATCGATAAATTCCAAGAAGAAAAGAAACAAACTGCAGCTTTTAAAAAGTTTCTTCCCCTTAAAGTTCATGTCCCTGGGGCTGCTGGGCGGGAGCAGCCCCGGCCGTCTTCGAGCTCATCACATAGAGCGCAGCAGAGGCAGAGTGTCGCGTCTCGTGCTCCCCCTGCTGGACAGTGGGCTCAGCCGCGACACTCTCAGCCGAAGCCTTCTCCCAGTAGAACTGATCTGAGGACAGTTATATTGGCTAAGAAGGCTTCGGCTAAGAAGAAGTCCTGACGCCAAGCCGTTCAGGATGCTGAGGGTGGTCCCCACCGAGGCGGAAAGGTGTTCACCTCTTTTTACGGTGCCCATTCCTCCTCGGTGCCCTCAGGGGCTCGTTCTGCCAACCCCGCCTTTATGCCGGGGCACAGACGATCCCAGCGAGCGCTTTCCCGAGGGACGCTCGCTCCCTCTGAGGAGGGTCTCAGAGCGGTCAGACCAGTTGTTCCCTGCCGGTGCGCCGTTACAGGGCGCTGCGTCTGCTGCTCAAGTTACACCAGAGGCCAGTCTCGAGAGGCTGGTACCCTTAGTAGAATTTCTGGCAGAGTGGAAAAGCCTTCCAAAAATATCTCATTGGGTCCTGCAGACAGTAGAAAAGGGTTATGCTATCCAGTTCAGGTGTCGTCCACCAAAATTCAGAGGGGTTCTGCACACAGTGGTGGGCCCCGAGCAGGCTCTGGTATTGGAACAAGAGGTGAAAACGCTCCTTCAAAAAGAGGCTATAGAACGGGTTCCTCCTCCCAGTTTGGAGTCAGGTTATTACAGCCGATATTTCATCGTTCCAAAGAAGGATGGGGGGTTGCGTCCAATTTTAGACCTGCGCATATTGAATCGCTCGGTAGGGAAGCTAAAATTCAAGATGCTCACTATCAAGCAGATCGTGTCTCAAATCAGGTCCGAGGACTGGTTTGTCACGATAGATCTGAAGGACGCATACTTCCATGTGTCCATCCTTCCACAACACAGGAAGTTCCTGAGGTTCGCCTTCGGGGGCGAGGCGTACCAGTACAAGGTTCTTCCGTTTGGCCTAGCTTTATCTCCCCGCACTTTCACGAAATGCATGGATGCAGCACTAGTGCCTCTGAGGCTTCAGGGCATTCGTATTCTCAATTACATCGACGATTGGTTGATTTTAGCTCAGACCGAGCAGATGGCGGTTCGGCATCGAGATGTCGTCCTCGCTCATATCAGAAAGTTGGGGTTGAGGCTGAACGCAAAGAAAAGTGTATTATCTCCTTCCCAGAAGACCACTTTTCTGGGTGTCGTTTGGGATTCGGTATCGATGCGGGCGCGACTCTCTCCGACCCGCATCGCTTCGATTCTCTCAGCTGTGAAACAAGTGAAGCTAGGCCAGCTACTCACTGTCAAGCAGTTTCAGAGACTGTTGGGTCTGATGGCAGCAGCGTCCAACGTTATACCTTGCGGCCTGTTGTACATGAGACCGCTACAGTGGTGGCTCAGGACCAAGGGATTCTCCCCGAGGGGAAATCCGCTCCGCACGTTCAAAGTCACGCGGCGCTGCCTTCGTGCTCTGGTCATGTGGAGAGAAACTTGGTTCCTATCCAAAGGTCCTGTGCTGGGGGCTCTTTGTCGTCGCATAACGCTAACGACGGATGCTTCCCTCACAGGGTGGGGGGCGGTCATGAGTGGTCGCCCAGCCCAAGGTCTGTGGCAGGATCATCATCTTTCGTGGCACATAAATTGTCTAGAGATGTTGGCTGTGTTTCAGGCTCTGAAACACTTCCTAACAGACCTGAGAGGCCATCATGTGTTAGTTCAATCAGACAACACGTCGGTGGTCTCTTATATAAATCATCAGGGGGGCCTGCGGTCTCGCCGGCTTTACAAGTTGGCCCGTCAGATCCTCCTGTGGTCCCAAGGGAAGCTACTATCTCTGAGAGCAATGTATCTCCCTGGGTATTTGAATGTGGTAGCAGACTCCCTGTCGAGGCAGGGGCCGAGGCCAGGGGAATGGAGACTCCACCCCGAGGTGGTGGAGCTCCTTTGGTTGAGTTTCGGTCGCGCCGAGGTGGACCTATTCGCTTCCAAGGAGACCACTCATTGTCATCGGTGGTTCTCCATCACTCTTCCAGCCCCCCTGGGGTTGGATGCTATGGTGCAGCCGTGGCCGAGGTCACGTCTGTACGCCTTTCCCCCGATTGCTCTGTTACCAGGAGTTCTGGAGAGGGTCCGCCGGGACGGGGTCAGTCTACTACTAGTAGCCCCGTTCTGGCCGGCCCGAGTATGGTTTGCGGACCTGATTTCTCTCCTGGACGGTTCTCCTTTGGAGCTCCCGGTCAGGAGGGATCTACTCTCCCAGGCGGGGGGCACGATACTTCACCCCCGCCCAGAATTGTGGAAACTGTGGGCTTGGCCTCTGAGGGGGCCCAGCTCATAGACTCCGGTCTCTCAACCGAGGTTGTTGAGACCATTCTTAACTCCAGAGCTCCATCCACGAGGAAGCTTTATGCCTTGAAGTGGAAACTTTTCACTTCTTGGTGTGGAGAACACCTGCAGGACCCAGTTAACTGCCCAGTGGGTGCAGTGCTGGAATTCCTGCAGGAGCGCTTCTCCACAGGGTTATCCCCCTCCACACTAAAGGTGTATGTGGCGGCACTAGCTGCTTACCACGTCCCTTTCAGTGGAGTTTCTCTTGGGAGACACCCGCTTATAACTCGTTTCCTCCGTGGCACTTTGAGGCTGAGGCCAGCAGTTCGTACGAGGGTGCCGACTTGGGATCTGGCCATTGTATTAGAAGGTCTTTCCCTAGCTCCTTTTGAACCTATCGAAGAAGTTCCCGAGAAGTTTCTCACTTTTAAGACTATCTTTTTGCTTGCTATCTCTTCACTAAAAAGAATCGGAGATTTGCAGGCTCTGTCGGTTTCACCCTCGTGCCTGGAATTTGCACCTGGCATGGTTAAAGCTTTTCTGCATCCTAGACCAGGTTACGTTCCTAAGGTTCCTACTAATATTGTTAGACCTACGGTTCTGCAGGCTTTCTGTCCTCCTCCATTTATGTCATCGGACCAGGAGAAACTTAATTCACTCTGCCCTGTTAGGGCATTAGACGCTTATGTCCACAGAGCTGCCCTGTGGAGGAAATCAGAACAACTTTTTGTATGTTTCGGGCCACCCAGGAAAGGGTGTCCGGCGTCTAAACAGAGAATGAGCAAGTGGGTGGTTGAGGCTATCTCACTTGCTTATGAGTCGGCTGGCCAGCCTTCACCTTTGGTTGTCCGAGCTCACTCTACCAGGAGTATGGCTGCTTCTAAAGCTCTTTTGTCGGGGGTTTCCCTGAGTGATGTTTGTGATGCGGCTGGATGGTCTTCACCGCATACTTTTATTAAGTTCTATGACCTAGACTTAAGCTCTACCCCTGGGGCACAGGTGCTCTCGTCCTCTGTGCGCTAGTCTCACATGACGGTCATTTGGTCCTATGGCGACGTGGGTATTCGCGTTCCCGCAGCGTTTGACGCAGCTCGAAGTTCCCTTGAAAGGGAACGTCTCGGTTACGTATGTAACCCTAGTTCCCTGATAGGGAACGAGACGCTGCGTCGCTCCGCCATACTCCCGGCACTCCCGTTAGCGCTTCCTTCAAGCCTATCAGAAGCTAATGCGCTTGTGTTTTTGGGGTGCTTTATAGTTTCCTGGTCGATGACGTCACCCGCCTATGACGTTTCATCTCTCCATTGGGCTGATTCCATACGTGCTTCATGACGCACAACGCAGGGGCGTTCCCGCAGCGTTTGACGCAGCGTCTCGTTCCCTATCAGGGAACTAGGGTTACATACGTAACCGAGACGTTTTTTTTTTTTTTACAAAGATGTAATCTTTAACAAAATGTTTGACATTATTTGACAAGCAAATGCACACAAAAGACAAGTCTCGCGCATGGATAATAGGTAGTAATAATAGCAATAATAATAATAATTATAACCAAAGAAAATATCTCTAATCTATCCTTTTAAAATTAAAATTTTTTTTTTTTTTAACCAGGGTTACATGAACTTAAAACAATCTTCACATTAACCCATTATAATAAATGTCACATTTACCTGTGCCTTTCAATATATCAGGGCTCAATTTTTTCTATTGGCCCAGTCAGACCAGTTCAGATTTTTACTCGTCCTCTCAAAATGCACAAAATATGATTGTTTTCGTTTGTTGAATGTAGATTAATCCTTATTAAAGGTATGAAAGTTAACCAGTCAAGAGCAGTGAGTGACTTTTTTTTTGTTTGTTCTTTGATTATCTTTAAAGCGGCACTATGCAGGATTTTTTTAGCTTAACTCAACAGCTTCGGAGTCATTGGAATGGTTATGACTTTTTTCGGGTTGAATGGTGGCTGTCTTGCTCCCCCCGGTGCCTGTGAGCGGAAAACCCTTGCAACTTTGGCCCGGCGGGCCGCCGGCCTCGACTTCAGGAAGTATCGCGTGATATCAGCTCTCGTGATGTAACAAATTGCTTTACGGCACTGCACACATACACTATCTCAACATTTATATGCTAGCCTTCTGTGTCTCATACATTCCTCAGTGGACATGGCTCCATGCGTTCGCCGGCTTCTTTGAAAACAAATGCACATGGCCATAAGGAGAAGATGGAAGAGGGAGATTCGCCAACAAGTTTTTACGACAGAGTTGTCAAATATCTATTCCGAAGCTGTAAGGTGAGCTTTACAGAGAAACCTGCGAGCAAAAAGCGAGAATACAGCGAATAAATTGCCAAAACTGCATAGTGCCGCTTTAATGACAGACAGCAGCAGGTTTATTAAGCTGCTGTCACTTTAAGACTTCATTTAACTTGTTTAAGACTGTGAGGATACTCGACAAAACGGGAATTATGGCATAATTTTGTGTATTTTTGTCCTTTCAAGCGCTGTCTGAAGCAGCTTTCTGTGTGCACGAGTCGTGTGTGTGTGTGTGTGTGTGTGTGTGTCACACAGACAGGAGATTCAAAGACGAGCGCCAGCACTGCATTCTTTTTTGTGTCTTATCGCACTTAAATGGTTTAAAAGCATTTGCATGAATAAGACTGTGACCATATAATGTAACGCTAGGCAAAGGATGGAGGGAAAAAATGGATGCAAAATGGATGCTGTGTTAATTGCGTTAAATATTTTTAACGTGTTAAACTGAAAAAAATAATTGCATGAGTTAAAGCGTTAATTTTGACATTATATTATATTATATTATATTATATTATATTATATTATAAGGATCCCCAGATGTCCCCTTGATCTACACACACACATCTACGCACACACACATGCTGCTGTTTTTTCCTTTTGTGTGCCCTTCCATTCCGGTAGCAAATAATGCAAATAATGCTTTTACATGCATATTCATGAGCTCAGAAATGCATGCTGGGATTCTGGACAAAAGAAAAGAAGAAAACTAGAGAACAGAAGGAGCTGTCAAACCAAAAGACAGAGAGAAAGAGAGACAGGCCTGGGTGACACTCATTCATTTATCCTGGAAATACAAGTAAATGTCTTTTAATAACAGACACTCACACACTCACAGCACTCAAACAGAACACCAAATGCCAGAAGTGGAACAGTGGATGTGAAGATCTTTGGCACTGGATAAGGGTAAGGGCTGTAAAAGCATCAGTCTCAAAATCAACCGCTGAACAGTATTTTTTACTCGTGGTGCACAAAAGGTCACCTAAACTATGAAAGACGTTCATGACTGGCACGCACAACAGGAGCTACATTAGCTGTACATATACACACATATGCTGTTCTGTGTAAAAGTCTTAGGCACATTAGTTTTCAATCACAAAAAAAAAAGTATATCTTTTGCTGTACTGTGTCATTAGTTATATAAATTTACATTTCCAAACATTCTTTTTTTGGAAATGTTTTGGCAATTACCTAACCATTAATTGTAATAATCCAGTGAGATTTTTGTATGCACAATGAGCCTGACAACAACTGGTGCAACACACAGAGATCTGATCTCACCATGATCGAGTACGTCTGGGATTACATGAAGAAACAAAAGAAACGGAGACAGACTAAATCCAGAAGAACTGTGGCAATGTCTCCAAGACACTTGAAGAAACTACCAGCAAATACTATTACGATCAGTAGTAGTAGTAGTACTATTTTGTATCTCAAGTAAATGTATTAAATCTTGTTTTAAAGGATACTTACATTTACTGGAAAACATAAAAAAGACAGATTAAGATTTTGCACAGTCGAGGCGTCAATGGGACACTGGCTTTGGTCTTGGCTGAACACTGAGCACAGTATATGCTGTTTGTTTTCTACTGGAACAAATCCAACATCGTCTTTGCCCTTAAACTGCCTATCCAGAGAAATGGCAAGGGGATCTTTGCGTCCTGTACGCACAGTATTGGAAGTGCTGATACCGTGGATCCGAGGAGAAATTGATCTGAATTGCTTGACTCTGGGTTCACCCATCGGGAGGGGACAACATAGTGAGATCTTTACAAAATCTTTTCAATGAATGTCTTTGAAGAGAAAGCACAGAGTGGAGCGTACAGTGGACAGTTAAGGTTTCATTCGTTTCAGAGTGAACTCATCAGTCAAACACCCAAAGTGCCAAAGCACCAATTCCCACGAAAAATAAACAAGCAGGAAATGAAAGAGTACCTGTATCTGATGGTGCCACAGAGGGAGTATTATCATGGGGGAATGAAAAAGGGGCACAAAATTGGCATATGTTATTTGTATTACTGTTAACTGTGGGAAAGGGAGATAGATATAAAGAAAGAAATACAGAAACAATTTCAGAATGATAGAGTGAGAGAGAAACAGACAGAGTGATTTGGGCAGAGTGATTTGATATCAATTATTTTGAATATATATCAGGTACAGTACATGGCAAATTATCTCAAAGTAAAAACATCTCTCTACTAATGCTGTAAACTATAGAGGAAGTCAGTTGGCATTTGTAATATTAACTTCCTATTTATTCATGAAATAAAAAATAATCACTGTCTGGACAGATCTAAAACAAAGTGCATAAAACTATGTTATATTTAAAAATCTGTAAATGTATATGTTAAAAAAGTCACAGAGTGACTGATTTGAAAACTTAGAATGAACAACAATTTAACATAGATAGGTGCCACGTCTATTATTTTGTATTTGCACAGACCATTTGACAGAGTATCAGATTGTTTTGATCTGTCCATTGTTATGGTTATCACTGCCAATCAGATTCAATAGCATATTTAAATATGGTTGCCAATCCATAAACTTTGTAATGTGTATAGCAGCATGAAAAATATATATTATATAGAAAGCGATCAAAGATCGCTGTCATTATAATCACTGAAGTTGTGACCACAACACGAGGTACTGTACACAATGCTGCACTCTTGTAAAAACGTCCCGGGTTACGTATGTAACCCTAGTTCCCCGAAGGGACGGACGCTGCGTGTAATCGCAGTGGGAACGCCCCCCAGCGTAGCGCGTCTGAAGCATGAATGAAATCAGTCAATGGAGCGTCACAGCGGGTGACGTCACCGACCAGGAAGCTATAAATATCCCCTGAATACACAAGCCACCAGCTTCTAATGTTACTGAAGCAAGCGATCCAAGGGGATGCCGAGAGTATGGCAGGACACGCAGCGTCCGTCCCTTCGGGGAACTAGGGTTACATACGTAACCCGGGACGTTCCCCTTCAGGGACTACCGCTGCGTGTAATCGCAGTGGGAACGCAATACCCACATCCCCATACGACCAAATCCCCGTCGTGTGTCATAAGGAGACACAAGCCGACGAGAGAACCTGAGCCCCGGGAGTGGAGCTAAGGTCAAGGGAATAAAATCTGACGAAAGTGTGCGGTGAGGACCAGCCTGCCGCATCACAAACGTCCTGAAGAGAAGCTCCTGAAAGAAGAGCTGTAGAAGCAGCCATACTCCGGGTGGAATGAGCCCTTACAGCCAAAGGTGAAGGCTGATGGGCCGAACCGTAAGCAAGCGAGATGGCCTCGACCACCCACTTGCTCATCCTTTGCTTAGATGCTGGACACCCCTTCTTAGGTGACCCAAAACAGACAAACAATTGTTCTGATTTCCTCCACAGGGCAGCTCTGTGGACATACGCATCTAAAGCCCTAACAGGACACAGCAAATTAAGTTTCTCCTGGTCTGACGTCAAAAAAGGCGGAGGACAGAAAGCCTGCAGAACTATAGGTCTAACCGAAGTGGTTGGTACCTTAGGAACATACCCTGGTCTCGGACAGAGAAAAGCTTTTACCATACCAGGAGCAAATTCCAGGCACGAGGGAGCCACCGAAAGTGCTTGAATATCTCCAATTCTTTTTAGAGACGAGATAGCAAGAAGAAGGATAGTCTTTAGTGTAAGGAACTTTTCCGAAACTTCCTCGATGGGCTCGAAAGGAGCTAGGGAGAGACCTTCCAAGACGATGGCCAGATCCCAAGCTGGTACCCTCGTGCGGACTGCAGGCCTCAGCCTCAAGGTGCCACGAAGGAAGCGAGATACAAGTGGGTGTCTCCCGAGAGAACCTCCACTCGAAGGGTCGTGGTAAGCAGCTAAGGCCGCCACATACACCTTCAGTGTGGAGTGAGATAACCCTGTGGAGAGCCGGTCCTGCAGGAAATCCAGCACTGTACCAACCGGGCAGTTAACTGGGTCCTGCTGGCGCTCTCCACACCAAGAGGTGAAAAGTTTCCACCTCGCGGCATATAACTTCCTTGTGGCGGGAGCTCTGGATTGGAGGATGGTCTCAACGACCTCAGTCGAGAGACCAGAATCTATGAGCTGGGCCCCCTCAGAGGCCAAGCCCACAGCCTCCATAGTTCTGGGCGGGGGTGAAAGATCGACCCACTCGCCTGAGAGAGTAGATCTCTCCTGATCGGTATCTCTAGGGGAGAGCCGTCGAGGAGAGACACTAGGTCCGCAAACCATACTCGGGCAGGCCAGAACGGGGCTATTAGCAGAAGACTGAGCCCGTCCCGGCGAACCCTCTCCAGAACTCCCGGGAGCAGAGCGATCGGGGGAAAAGCGTACAGACGTGGCCTCGGCCACGGATGTACCATCGCGTCCAACCCCAGTGGGGCTGGCAGGCTGAGAGAGAACCACAGTGGACAATGTGATGTCTCTCTGGAAGCAAATAGATCTACCTCGGCACGACCGAAATGTTCCCATAGGAGCTCCACCACCTCGGGGTGAAGACTCCATTCCCCGGGCCTCGGCCCCTGCCTCGACAGGATGTCTGCCCCCTGATTTAAGTACCCTGGGAGATAAATAGCTCTCAAAGAAAGAATTCTCCCCTGGGACCATAGGAGAATCTGACGTGCCAGTTTGTAAAGTGGGCGAGAACGCAGACCCCCCTGATGGTTGATATAAGAGACCACCGATGTGTTGTCTGTTCGAACAAGAACATGGTGGCCCCTTAGGTCTGGGAGGAAGTGTTTCAGAGCCTGAAACACTGCCAACATCTCTAGACAATTTATGTGCCATAGACGGTGATGGTCCCCCCACAGACCCCGAGCTGGGCGACCACTCATGATCGCCCCCCACCCCGTGAGAGAGGCATCTGTCGTTAGCATAACGCGACGACAAGGAGCTCCCAACACCGGGCCTTGGGAAAGAAACCGAGGATCTTTCCACATAACCAGGGCGCGAAGACATCGTCGCGAACTCATGATCATGCGAAACGGATTTCCCCTCGGGGAGAATCCACTGGTTCTGAGCCACCACTGTAACGGTCTCATGTGCAGGAGGCCAAAAGGTATCACGTTGGACGCAGCTGCCATGAGACCTAACAGTCTCTGGAACTGTTTTACAGTGGACGACTGGCCTAGCTTGACCTGATCTACTGCGGCGAGAATCGAAGCAACACGAGCAGGTGACAACTGTGCCTGCATCGTCGTCGAATCCCACACTACACCGAGAAAAGTGGTTCTCTGTAATGGAGAAAGAACACTCTTCTTGGCGTTGAGCCTCAACCCCAACCTCTTGATGTGAGCAAGAACGACATCTCGGTGCCGAACCGCCTGCTGTTCTGATTGAGCTAGAATTAACCAATCGTCTATATAGTTCAGAATACGAATGCCCTGCAGCCTCAGCGGGGCTATAGCTGCATCCATACACTTCGTGAACGTGCGGGGTGACAGTGCTAGGCCAAACGGAAGAACCCGATATTGGTACGCTTCGCCCCCGAAAGCGAACCTCAGGAACTTCCTGTGTTGAGGGAGGATGGATACATGGAAGTAGGCGTCCTTTAGGTCTATCGTGACAAACCAGTCCTCGGATCTGATTTGTGACACGATCTGTTTGAGAGTGAGCATCTTGAATTTGAGCTTCCCTACAGTGCGATTTAAGAGACGCAGATCTAGAATGGGACGCAGCCCTCCATCTTTTTTCGGAACGATGAAGTACCGGCTGTAGTATCCTAACTCCCTGCTGGGCGGAGGAACCCGTTCTATAGCCCCTTTGTGCAGCAGAGTTTCTACCTCCTGTTCTAATACCAGAGCCTGCTCGGGGCCCACCACCGTGGGCAGAACCCCTCTGAACCGAGGTGGACGCGTTCTGAACTGAATAGCGTACCCGTTCTTTATAATATTCAGGACCCACTGAGAAACATTGGGAAGCATTTCCCATTCCGCCAGGAACTCTACTAAGGGAACCAGCCTCTCGAGGCTGGCCTCTGGATGAACATCCCGAGTGACAGGCACAGCGCCCTGTAACATACTGGCAGGAAACAGCTGGTCTGAGCACTCCACAACCCTCCTCGGAGGGGGCGAGCGTCCCTCGGGAAATCGCTCGCCGAGTCTCTCTACGCCCTGTATAGGCAGGGTTAGTAGAGCAGACCCCTGAGGGCATCGAGAAAGACAGGGCGCCGTGTTTTTGAGCGGCGAACACAAGTCTTTCCCGATGGGGACCACCCTCAGAGTCCTGACGTTTAGCCCGTCAGGACTTTTTCGACGCGGCCTTCCTGGCGACAATGACCGACCTCAGATCAGTCCTGCCCCGAGAAGGCCGCGCCGGAGAGCGCCCCGCCTCGTCCCTCCAGTTTGTCTGCGGGGGGGCACGAGACGCGACACTCCGCTTCTGCTGTGCTCTTTTAGAAGACGAACTCGACGGCTGGGACTGCCCTCGCTCAGCAGCCCCAGTGACGCGCACTTTGAGAGGGATAAACTTATGAAAAGCAGCCGCCTGTTTTTTCTCTTCCTGGAACCTCTCAGTGACAGAGTGAAGAGCGTCACCGAAGAGGCCCGCAGGCGAAACAGGAGCATTTAATAAAAGAGATTTATCTTTTTCTTTCATAGAGGTTTGACTCAACCATAAATGCCTTTCTGTGGCCACCATGGCTGCCATAGACCGGCCAACAGATTTAGCTGTTTCCCTGGTGGCCCGGAGAGTGAGATCAGCAGTCTGCCTGAGCTCATTGATCATATCTGCCGAAATTTCTCCCCCCTCACACACATCTTTGAGCAGGTCAGCCTGATAAGCCTGCATAATGGCCATTGTATGCAAACATGCAGCCGCCTGCCCAGCCGCCGAGTAAGCCTTCCCCACCAGCACAGAAGTATTTTTCAGTGGTCTAGAAGGAAGAGCCGGTGCTTTAAGCGAAGATGCCGAGGCAGGAGAGAGATAGCTCGCGAGCGTCTCCCCCGCCTTCGGCATCGTCACATATCCAGCAGACTTTGCACCAAAAATATTACCATAAGCATTGGATTGATTGGTATATATTCTGCTCGAAACCGGTCTAACCCAGGTCTTTGAAACCTCAGCATGAAGGTCTGGGAAGAATGGTAAGCACCGGCGAGAAGGCTGAGGACGTGCAGAGAGAAATCTATCATCTAGTTTGCTTTTATTTCTAGATTCTTGTTTATCAGTTGGCCATTCAATACTGAGTTTTTCAACAGCCCGAGATAACACATCCATTAAACCTTCTTCAGCAGTATAATGAAGTGAGCTAGTTTCCTCTGATGCCAAACTTTCGACATCCAGATCCTCAGAACTGGATAATCTAAGTTCCACATCATCGCGTGCCTCCACCCGGGCAGAAGTAACCGCCGCAGCGCGTGCTTCCAGAGCCGGGTGAGAGGCACTGGATCCCGCCGGAGAAAGCTGAGATAGGGCGGGGCCCGTCTCAGCGTCGCCGGTGAGATCCATCTGCGAACCCCAAGTCAAGCGCCGCCGCTCTGCCTCAACAGAAGCGGGACCCGAGCCCTGGGGAGCTCGCAACAAACCACTCTCCTCAAAGAGCGATCGCCGCGAGCGCAGAGTTCTCAAAGGAAAACGCTCGCAATGCTCACAATCGACTCCCTCGAGAGCCGACTGGGCATGCTGAACTCCCAAACAAGCTACACATAACTCGTGAGAATCCCTACCCGTGATGTAACGTGTACAGGGGGGAACACACTTTCTATACTGCTCGCTCATTTTGGTTTTTTTATATATATATATATATATATATAGTGAAAACTCCTGACAAATCAGACAAACACAATCGAAAGATATCAGACACACACAGAGCGCTGCTGAAGTAACAGAAGCTGGTGGCTTGTGTATTCAGGGGATATTTATAGCTTCCTGGTCGGTGACGTCACCCGCTGTGACGCTCCATTGACTGATTTCATTCATGCTTCAGACGCGCTATGCTGGGGGGCGTTCCCACTGCGATTACACGCAGCGGTAGTCCCTGAAGGGGAACTCCCGTTATAATCAATGAGACTTGTCTACGTTGTGCAATGAATCTATTGATGACATTGTGTTTATACATTGTTGCTTATTATGAAATAATTCACGAATTGCGAGCATGCATATCTCGCGCTGAACAAAAAGTGGTGCTCAACATATACGTCTGTAATTGGCTACTAAGCTCAATGCTGCAAAAACACATAGTAAATAGAAACAGTTGACGCTCTTCAGAGAGAGCTAACAAAAATAATAATGGGAGTGTTTGAAATAGTTTTAAAGCAGCCGGCTATCAGCAGAATGGCAGTTATCATCACATTACATGATCAGATAGATCTTTGATGGGACAAAGACTCATTTTGGTGGTTTTCAAAATATTGTCAATGCTGAAAGAGCCCTGTGTATGTGTGTGTGTATATATATATATATATATATATATATATATATATATATATATATATATATATATATATAACATATTATGGGGGATATACCTTCAAAATTTCTATTCAAGACTTTGTAACACCTTTTAATGAGGGGGGAAATTAGTGCGGGTGATCAGTCATACAGGTCGATTTAAAAAAACACAGCTTTGCACATCCTTAGTGTGCATGTAGACATACATCCTGAGTGTTTAAATCTATTCAAAGAATTATTATTTTCTCTGCAAAATTATTAGCATATTCATGAAGTATAATACAAAGGCCAAAATCCTTCTTTACAGACCAGCCCATACAGCCAAAAATGGGAAAGTCACACCTGAGCAGACAGTACAACAGGAACAGGAGTCCCCAACTATGGCTTTTCTGCATTGAGATGAATAACATTTTCTTGTTCAGGGAGGTCAGAAGATTCAGCACAGAAGAGTTCGGAACCGGCCATGTAAACATGGCAGCTAAATACACTGCAGTTGTTGCTTCTTCTTAATCCGATTCTGTGCACATTCAATTATTTTTGATAGTGACAACAATATTCTACAACATTCAACAACCAAATACACTCTTCAAAAAAGTGACAACTGAATGATCATCAAATCAGACAGCATAATTAATATCTGATATCTACACTGGTTTCTGCAGTAATGACTTAATTTTCTGCCAGGACATTATCCATTAAATTTATAGACACTTTCTTAAACCCTAAAACACAACACAATGCAATGCGTAATTCAAAAAAGGGGCAAAAACCCTGTGGAAAATCAATATGGAAAACTCCTTCATATTAACACAATACATTGGGCTGTATTTATATGGCTCTTTCTTAGAGTGTAGACACTACTGCTTGTTCAGAAATGCATATCCCAAAAAAAATTCTGAGTGTATTTCAAGTCATACAGTATTAAAGTTTTATAAAAGAGATTTCATATAGTGTTTTTTTTTTTCATTCAGGCTGCTAACTATTTGATTTGAATCAGGAACAATAAAAAGAAAGAAATTAAGAATAAAGAAATAAATGCAGTTTTAGCTCTCAAAACTTTGCATTGTATATGTGACCTTATAAATAGACTATATTTGGGGGAAGTGAAGAAATGACAATTATAAACCAATCCTGCAATTATTGCAATTAAGCCAAGTTTGAAATAAAGGTCATAGTGGTGCACTTGTAGGATCCCTTTCCTTTTATGGAAAATTCTACACAATACAGCTATTTGATAATACATACAACGGTAAGGCCACCATCAGCATTACACTTTTGATCAGAGAAGTCTGATTCACCAACATTTACGTTTTTTAAAAGAATGCATACTAAACACACACACACACACAAACACACACACACACACACACACTAGAGCAGTACAGTCACGCATGACTGACTAATCACAGCCAAGAGAAATCCGTATAGAAAATACATTCACTGAATAACACTTCAGAATAACTAGAGTCATTCACTGGGATTCATTTCTGAGAAAAAAAGAAAGGACGGGTTGTTCTAAATCTCACACAGGCTGTTTTACTGTAATGTTGGGGACTTTGCATTGACTTATATTGTTTTAAAACTAAACTAATGATATTTTATATCCTTTAATCCTGGCCCTACCCCTAAACTAACCCAGATATCTTTCTGCATTTTTTTAATTTTAAAGGAAAGATTATTTGTATGTTTATTATATATTTATGTATGTTTATTAGGCCATTTTATTACTATAGGAAAATTGCATCCTACAATGCATGCAAAACCCTCAGTGGTTGTGCGAATTGTGGTCTTAAACAGTGAAAAACAGTACATAAAACCAGGGCATAATCACTCGGTCTCTTTTCTTGCGTGAGGCAGTGATAAAAGTTGACGTGCATATTGATGTTTAGTGATCTTCTAAAAGCTTCCTGACTTTCCCGACTGTAATTACACAGGCACTTTGATTTTGTTTGTTTCTGCTTATTGAAGTTTCCCTCTAGAGGTGCTTATTGTGATCTTATTCATTCATATCTGCCAAAAACTCCCCCAAGCAACGCTGTCTTCTTCTGAACCCTCCTACATCAATATGGGTTTTTATTGGACGTTATCTGCTATATCTCATTTAGAGAGATGATTTATCCAAAGCAACTTTAAGTACACCCACCACACAGACGGTTCTTCTGGAGTAACAGTAAGTGTCCTGGTCAAGGGCGCAATCCTGAATTCCCCTCATAACTCTTCTTTTGTTTTCCTTTCCGAGCATAGCACCCTAATCCATCAAAGCACAGTTTTTAACTTTTTTAATCTCTGTATTTTATCCAATCCATGTACTCTTTGTTGTTGGTTTTTTCTAAATTTCTGGTCAGTTAATTTGAAATGAAATGAAATTCCACAATAGCTACTGACACATTGACATTGTGAATCCATTCAACTCCTTACAGGATGCTGTTTGCTGCCTACAAAAATGACTGATTCATTCTCACCACTGTCTCAAACCACCTGTGGGGAAGATAATTTGAGATCTTGAGCTGGAAGATTTACATGGACTCTGACAGTAAAACAGCACCGTTTAAATATCACCCCCTCCTCCTCTCAAATTGTCCCCTGTCAAAACAAATGCAAATGCAGATTTCAGAGAAATATTTATATCACAATCCGACTCTTTCAAATCCTTCAGAAGCTATGATTCTCTCAAGGGCAGAGCAGGTTTGATAACTGTCCTTAGAGTAGGATGTCATAAGCAAGTTGTCAGACAGAAATCTTGCCATTCATAAAGCTGTTACAAAGAGGAAGGGCATTCCTACTTGCAGACAGGTACACATCCAGCATCCAGAGTAGAGCATGTGACTGGACCAACAGCAATTTCATTCAAAAATTCAGCTTTGCCATCACAGGAATAAATTACATCAAAAATATATTTCAACAGAAAACAATTTTATTGTAATAATATTTTACAATAATATTATTCTACTGCTTTTGTAATTAAATAAATGCATCATTGGTGACCAGTAGAGACTTTTCAAAAACTCCAAAAAATGTCCTCGGGTTACGACTGTAACCCTTGTTCCCTGAGAAAGGGAACGAGGACTGCGTCAAATGAGACTTTGGGGGGGAACGCCCTTAGCGTTACACATCTGACGTATGAATGAAACTAATCCAATCCTGATTGGTGTTGCGTCATGAAGTAACATGTGACGGCATACACGGAAGCTACAAAGGCACGCCGCCACACAACAGAGTTAGCTTATGCGATGAAGCAAGTCGCTCCCAGGCAGGGGAAGGCGTGGCGAAGGGACGCAGTCCTTGTTCCCTTTCTCAGCGAACAAGGGTTACAGTCGTACAGCCGATTCCAAACAGACCATCAGCATGGACAATCCAGTTGCTGATGGTCTGTTTGGAATCGGGAAGACCCTTCTTGGGCGACCCAAAACACACCAGCAACTGGTCTGACTTCCGCCATGAAGAGGACCTCTGAATGTAAATTTTTAGAGCTCTGACAGGGCAGAGCAGATGAAGTCCCTCCTCATCCGCCGTCACGTGAGGTGGAGGATGAAAAGCCTGCAGAACCGTAGGCCGTGCCGCATTAGATGGCACCTTAGGCATATAGCCCGGCCTAGGATGTAGGATGGCTTTAATGTCGCATGTAGCAAACTCCAGGCACCCGTTAGATATAGAGGGCGCCTGGCGATCTCCTGCCCTCCTCAGAGAAGTAATGGCCAACAGAAAAACCACCTTCAGGGAAAGTTTCTTGGCCTCAGCCGACTCCAGTGGTTCGAAGGGGACCTCGGCCAGCCCTTCGAGAACCACTGCCAGGTCCCATGTGGGAACCCTGGTACGAGCCGCAGGTCTCATCCTCCAAGCCCCACGGAGGAAACGTACGACCAACTGCTGTCTCCCCACAGGCCCATCACCCAGAGGAGTGTGGAAAGCCGCAATGGCAGCCACGTATACCTTAAGTGTGGACAGGGTAAGACAAGCTGAAAAGTGATCTTGGAGGAACTCCAGAACTGAAGCCACTGGGCAGTTAACTGGATCCACCTCACTCTCTCTACACCAATTGGTGAAGACATTCCACTTTAAGCCGTACAATTTCCTCATGGAGGGAGCTCTAGAGCTGAGTATGGTCTCCACTACTCCAGCTGATAGGCCGGCCTCTAGGTACTGTGCCCCCTCAGGGGCCAGACCCACAGCTTCCATAGCTCGGGCTGAGGGTGAAATATTGAGCCCTCTGCCTGTGTCAGCAGGTCCCTCCTGAGGGGAATCTCCCACGGAGGGCCGCCTAGGAGCGATACAATGTCTGAGAACCATACTCGGGCCGGCCACAACGGGGCTACCAGCAGTAGACTGATCCCGTCGTGACGGACCCTCTCTAAAACTCCCGGGAGCAGAGCGATCGGGGGAAATGCATTCAGACGCAGCCTCGGCCACGTCTGCACCATGGCATCCAACCCCAGCGGGGCTGGATGAGTGAGGGAAAACCACAGTGGACAGTGGGTCGTCTCTCGAGACGCCAATAGGTCCACTTCCACTGGGCCTAACCTCAGAGATATTGACTCCACCACCTCGGGGTGGAGTCTCCATTCCCCGGGCCTCAGCCCCTGTCTCGACAGGATGTCTGCTCCCTGATTTTGACTCCCTGGGATGTATGTTGCTCTTAGAGATAACAGTTTCCCCTGGGACCACAGGAGGATCTGATGCGCCAGTCTGCATAGAGGGTGAGACCTCAGAGAGACAACGCGAGATCCCAGCCACAGAATCTTCATTGCAGAGTAGACCCGTAATCAACGCACTGCCTCGGCAAACGCGAGATCCGAGCCACTATAGATTCTGTATTGCAATGCAGACATTTAATCTACGCGCTGCCTCGACAACGCGAGATCCCAGTCACAGAATCTTTATTGCAGAGTAGACCCGTAATCAACGCGCTGCCTCGAGATCCGAGCCACTTTAGAGTCTATATAGCAATTTCTTTTTTTCTTGCAGACCTTTATTTAGGACAATTCTTATGGGACAAACAACACAAAATAGGACAGACAGTTTGACACAGAGCGCTTGCTGAAGAGCAAAAAGCTAACTCTGTTGGGTGCCGGCGTGCATTTGTAGCTTCCGTGTATGCCGTCACATGTTACGTCATGACGCAACACCAATCAGGATTGGATTAGTTTCATTCATACTTCAGATGCGTAACGCTAAGGGCGCTCCCCCCCAAAGTGTCATTTGACACAGTCCGAGTTCCCTCGAAAGGGAACTTTCATGTGTAAGGACCCACTTATCTGGCTTATGAAAAATATTAAGATGATTTAAAAATAACGTGTCTTAAAATAAATAATTGATTTTTGATTGGTCACTGTATCAAAGTCAGAGTAATTTTTTTAAAATATTATCTGGAAAATTTTACTATCATATTACTTTTTTCACAGTTAATATTAAATGTATAAAATAGATTTAAGACATTTCAACAATAAAGGTCTGTCCAAAAAAAGTACAAATATTGTGCTTAACATTTTTATTTTTTCTTAAATTTGTGGCCCCCTGGGGGACCTCAGTTTTTAAAAACAAATGTGTTCACGTGTCTTATGGTTGTGATGGAGCAGTATCAGAATGATCCTAGATGGAGAAAAAACACAGATGCTCAGAAAAACAAAAAGTGTTCCTCACCCCAGGCCAAATCATGTATCTTTGCTCAAACGCTCTGGCCCAGAGCAGCCTACCTGGGCCTTACAGCAAGCTGATGCTCACACACATTTAGATCTGCTACCTGTGCTCTCACACTTAGGAGAGGGGTGACATTTCATTGTACAGAGTGACGGAGCGTGGCTGGAGAAGAAAGGGATGACCGGAACGGATTCATTCACTTTCCACACACACAAACACACACACACACACACACACACATACACACACCTTCATAAAGCTCAGGAGCTCAGAGGAGTGCACTGAGGTGGTACGACAGGTTACACAGCCCTGGTTCAAACTGTCAAGAATTTAGAGCAGGAAGAACACGTATGTTTTTACTAGGGCTGAAACGATTCCTCGAGTTACTCGATTACAAAGATTCCTCGAGGCAAAAACTCTGCCTCGAAGCCTCGTTAAATTCCTATGACGCGCACCATACCCGTGGCGCAGGGATTTGATTGTTTCCCACGGACCAATCAAACTTGCTGAAACAAGGTAACGTAGTCTAAGCCTATTGATGTTCGCTGATTTTAATCCCATGCTGTATTTGTAGCGATGTCGTGATGCGGTTTGACTAGATATGATTTTTAGCTTTGATGACATTTTTAAGTAGTAAACGTAACTATCAGGTTCAATTGCAAGAGAGTATAGCCTAAAAAAAGAACCCCTACACACACACACACACACACGCCAGTCAGACCAATTATAGCAATGCATCACATATGCTTAAACTTTTATGTAGCCACGCAACAATAATTTCAGCATGCATTCACTGTATACACCGGGACGTGATGGCGGAACAAATATTGTATTGCACTCTTTGCTTTGTACATGGTTTGTATTTCACGTCTGCCAAATAGTTACAAACAACAACAAAAAATGAAAGTCCCCAGCCTGTTGGTTTTTAATAAAGATTCGGAGTACTCATTTTTCTGTTAAAACGCACGGAACAAAAAGTCCGTCAGCTTTTACTGCGTGTTCAACAAGTCACGTTACAGCTCTTCTTCAGCGTTAAACTACCAAAATACACAAATATGCTTAGATGCTTAGAGTGGTTATATTATGACATCTTAAAGGAAAATTCACATATGAGATAGCTTTATAACTTGCATACTATATAACTTATAGTATATAACTTATAACAGCTTTAACTGAAATAGACACAAGTTTAATATATCTATTCTGTTAATAAAACACACACGAAAAAAAATATCCGATTACTCGATTAATCGATCGATTAAGTGCTACATTAATCGATTACAAAAAGAATCGATAGCTGTAGCCCTAGTTTTTACACTTAAGGTTACAGCAGAGCTGGACTTAAGCTAATGTTAAAGCTAACCTGAGGTTAAAACAGAGCTGAATCAAGCCTGTCCCACTGAGGAAAATCAAGAGCAGTGCTGACAGCTTCCTAGTGGGGTTTCTTTTCAGTTACGACTAGTTAAGGATCTCCTGTCAGTTACAGGATTAGTCAAGCCATGGAATATCAGCCGTCATCGCACTCTCGGATAAACAAGGGGGCCGACAGGAGCTTGCATGCGCAGACTTCTACTCTTCCAGGCTCTGATCGTCACACTGATGGATGTGATGGCTGTCTCTCTCTCGATGAATAGTCCTGCCACATGCAATAAATAGACTCAAATCTGCTAACCAGTATGACATGCAAAACAGTCAGACTGATAGACAGAGATGGACAGAAATCTAGGCAGACAGATTCAGTTTAGTAGACTGAGAAGCATTACTGAGAAGTAATTGAAATTAGATGTATAGTGTCTTTTTTTAGTCCTAACTTCATGTAAATCTTTGGTTTCACGTGGTTTATTACAGATAAGCATCTGATTTTCTTAATCATTGTTTTGTTTTCTATAAAAATGTAAATATCAGTATATTTATCTTGTTTTAAGCATAAATATAACAAAATATAATAGAAATAAATACATTTTATTATATTTTAGTCAAATATAAATTGTATTATATATTTACTTTAATATTAGAATGTATGGGGGGGGGTACTATAAAACAAGACAAAATACATATTTATTGCAATGCACAACCTCAAAAATACTAGTTTCTGTTAGTGTGTGGGGGGGGGACAAAGGGAGAGAGGAAGAAAAGACTTATCAATGTAAGAAAAATTATTAGAATTCAAGTATAATAAATATATTTTCTTATTAAATATATTTATTTAATATAATATTGTAAGAATGTTTAGATTTTTGTATACTATGAAACAAGAAAAGGGGAAAAAAGAACATTTTGCTAAGACATATTACCAAAATATATTTAGTTTATAAATAAAATAAAACCTCAATAAACCTTATAAATAAATACATACTTTAATAGATATATTCCATTGCTAAGACAAAATGCCACAACTCAAGTTATATTCTGAAAAAAAAAAATTATATATATATATATATATATATATATATATATTTTTTTTTTCTTATTCAATATATTTTTTTAATATAATCTTGTATGAATGTTTAGATTTTTTTCATTATGAAAAAAACAAAAAATAAATGTTTCATGCATATGTATATTGCAGTGTACATCCTTAAGAATACTCTGACTGTATGTTAGTGCATAAGAGGGGGAAACGGAAAGGGGAGCGCAGAGGGTCCGTGAGAGAAGAAACAGCCAGAGATACTAGAGAGAGAGAGAGATACTGGGGATCACAGGGATTTAGTCAGGATCAGATAGTGGTTGCAGAGCTCTTAAAACATCTGTGTTATCTTGACCTCCTCAGACCTAGACATACACACACTCAGTACCTTCTACACTGTTTATGTGCTGCAAAGAGTCAGCTGCTAAGATCCATTCCTCAGCTCTAAAACACACACACAAACACACACACACACACACACACACACACACACACACTTACAGGTACACCCTTGAGCCTCTCAGAGCTACATGTAATGCCTATTCACACGAACAGTATCCCAATATAATCATTAGTCCATAATGTACTCTAAAACCCTATCACTCCATTTTACATCCTTTGTACCATTGCATGAGAGTGCAAACATATCAGTTTACATTTTATCATGTGTTTTGCATTACAACAAGTAAAATCGGTACAGGAGGAGTACATTTTGCAAAAGACAAGTAAAATCTGTGGTGTCAAATGGGTTATACTGTGCATTAAAGTGAATAACATCTGTATTGTCAGATGGGCTGAACAGTGCATTAAAACACATGAATAGCAAGAGCACAATTTCTTTTCGTTCAGCTATGCAAAATTTTAGCTCAGCTCAACAAAAATTTGCTTTGCAAACTGTTTTGGGGGAAATCGTTGGCCATTTTTTGCCACTCAAAGTCTGAGTAGCATTTATAGGTTGTCCATTTTAACTTTGACTATAACTAGTGAGCACTCAAATACACTCCTACTCTTACACTTGTGATTCGATTAAATTCCTAACTTGATTCAATTTGATTCAATATCAATTTATTTGGATAAATATATATCAGGCAGAGTACAATTTTTCTCTAGGAAAAATTCTAAATTCTACTGTATATTTCAACATTTCATATGATGCTCATTCATATTTATTTCTGTCCTGTTACTAGGCTATAGTAGCAAAGCTGAATAGATGATCAGTTCGCATGCGCTTTGTGCTGCCGCTCCGCTTAAACTGAGGCGGCAACAGCGATCTGTCAAGCCACATTAAAGAGTCCCA
Organism: Siphateles boraxobius; assembly: GCF_051911475.1. Lineage (NCBI taxonomy): Eukaryota > Metazoa > Chordata > Actinopteri > Cypriniformes > Leuciscidae > Siphateles > Siphateles boraxobius. The sequence goes on along the minus strand of NW_027508855.1, from coordinate 11,525,066 downwards.
AAACTATTGTTTGAATTTCATTAAAAAATTATAGAATTTATTTCATATCAAAAGTAATGAAGCAAAAAGCTCATTGCGATTTATTGGAAGGAAGGCACACTACAAATAATAGTGAAGTTTTGTTCTAGCTTCAACTGCAAACAGCACAGACTAAAAAAAACACTTCTTGGGGTTTAAAAATCAATATCAGTTCATCAATGTGAGAAATTATTAAAATCGAAAAATTAATATTTTCAACCTAGCCCTATTTTTAAATAGTGCAACTAGACTTAGTACTTTTTGACTTTATGTGCCCTATTTTAACGATCTGAAACGCAAGAGTCAAATGCGAAAAGCTAGTAACTTTGTGGGCGGATCTCGGGCGCTGTTGCTATTACCGGCGGGATAAATGACTCTTGCGCTCGACACAAATCTAAAATGGGTTGGTCTGAAGTAGCTATATTACTCATAGGTGTGGTTTGGACGTAACGTGAAATAAACCAATCAGTGTCATTTCACATTCCCTTTAAAATCAGGCGCACTTGTTCCATGGCGGATTCTTATTATGATGGCTGATTTGCCATTCGCACGGCAGGAGCGGTTCACAGTCGAGACCGACATTCTCGTCAGGGCCGTAAAAGACAGCTAAGTGACATTGTATGGGGATGGGAGAAACCCAACCAAATTAGATTCGGTTAAGGCGAGACACGCAGGCAAAAACATCGTTTTTTTTCACTGGTCAATTTTGAGATTTTGGGCTATTTGTCTTTAATAACATTTTCAGACTTGTGCTGAAAAAAAGTCCAAAAAACACATTTAGGTCTTTATTTTACAACACTTTGTCTGTTTGCGTGTGTAGATTTCGCATAAATTCAACAAAAGTTGGCGTTCTAAATCATCATTAGCTCCGCAATCGCTGTCTAAACCCTGTCATCATCACACACACCGTTAGAAAGCTCTCTCTCTTGACTTTGCAACGCTATTGGATCCAAATATGGGCATTTCCTGTTTATCAGCAACCAATCATGAAAGTAAAACGGGCGAATTAACTCGAAATGCACAATCTCATTGGCTGATGCGAATTTCTGACAACGTGATTTGTTCAGAATCGTCACGTGATGCGCTCTGACATTATATACATAGATCACATATATACTATACTTTACACACTATATTTACAAAATAATTACATTACACAACACATTTCAATTTTTGTATAATATAATTACTATATAATACTAAACAAATCTATAATTGTGGGATCCTAAAGGGATTGTGAGTCCCTCAGGCAGATCATATTCACCTGTGTGATGGACTGTTGATGTGTGATGGACCTGTGTGATGGACTGTTACGATCAGTGATGGATGAAGCAATGATGAGTTTTGGATGTTAAACAGTGTGATACATTGATTTTTCTTGGACCTAAAGCATATTTTGTCTGTAATTCATGGCTTTCAATAGAAATTAGTGGAATTTTGCCATAAAAATCTTTAAAGGCCGTTTTCTCAAAAGGAGTTTTTTCTCACACTCCTAGTGACGATTTTCCACTTCTGTAGCACCTACATACACCAAACTTTACAGTCCTATTCCTTACTACATTGCGAAGGTTTGTACCGAGGGTTTTGTTGATATATCATTCTTGGCCTGATTTATATGACATTTTATGCCTAAAAATAGGGCGGAAATAATTTTTTTAAGGCTATTGGCATTATTTTCTGATTTTTTACAGGGTAACAAAAGAAGATATTCATAATCCCCTCTGTAAATGTCTTTTCATTGAATATATCAACAAAATGCAAAAATCATTTTGAACCTTGTTTTTTTCATCTTCAAAAAACGTCACTTCAAAATATATGCAAATTGTGCATATTTAATTAGATATAGGCTGATTAGCATATTTAAACATACAATTACAGAAAACTTGCAATACATTTTTTTCTCCTATTCATGTGAGTAATCAACTGGTAAAGTTGCATGGTGATATCTGTAAGTTAAAATTTTTACCCTATTCACCTGTGTCTCGCCTTAAATAGGCGTAAAATAATTTGGGTAAATGTGTAAGCTAGATTTATGCCTATTTTTTTACATTTTCATGGACACCACAATGATTTCCCTTGTGTGGTAATATTTTCCCTTGTAATTATGCAATTATTAAATAGCACCAGGGAACGTTTGCGCCGGAACACGTCTCCTCTTTTCGCTGAACCGCCCCTGGGAGAGCAAGTTCATTCCCTAATTTACCGACGTGCGTCTATGGAGGGAAAAGTCCACTGTACGTCGGGTGCAAAATAGGAATGATACATGCGTCGGTGTACAAAGTCAATTGCGCTGGGTGCAAGATAGGGCCCTTAGTGCTATTCTGATTTGGGAACAAGCTATGTTTCTACCACTTTTTGTGTGCAATCTGTATTGAGCACAATCTGTTTTATTTTGGCAGCAAGGCCTGTCTGTGTTGCAAGCTTTATAGAACATCATTATTTTTGTATTTTTTGAGGTTAACTGCCAGGGTGCATGTCTGACAGAAATTGTTCAAGGGGTCAAGATGTTCCTTTAAGCCCTCTGAAGAGAGAAACCATGTGCAGACAGGATGCTTTTGACTTGAGATTGTTCCAAAGTGCCTATGCGCCTTCATTAACTGTCTCCTGACTTACTTTCAACTGCAGGGATGAAATCTGTATGTTTTCTGCCAGCTTTACCCGCACATTTGTTCTTAGCCAATTGATTTGAAGATGCATGTTGTTTTTCCTCTGACACCACTCAATCAACTTGAGCAGGAGAAACTCACGGCAAATTGAGCCTGCTGTTCTGTCTGTTCAAAACAAATCCCAAAAAAATCAAGTCCTATCTTTTTTGTAATTGGAGTTGAGATATGGTTATCAATCTGCACAATCTGTGCCCATTACCCCTTTTTGCGTCCCACAGAGTGCTGGTGCCAAAGCCCAAGATACATTTTCAGCAGCCATGACTCCAGTCTTCTGAGTCGCATAATTCTTCAGATATTATTCTAATTTGCTGATTTAGAAACCTTTCTTATAATCAATGTTGAAAATGGTTGTGCTGCTTGATATTTTAATAGAAACTGTGAAAAGCCTTTATTGTCACTTTTGATAATTTTAATGCAATCCTTGCTCAATGAAAGTATTAATTATTTCAATAATAATCATATCAACCTGTTTTTAAACTTTTTAATGTTAGTGTGCATTTTGACATTTTACATTGTATTATCCCAAATTATCCCAATTATTATGCAGGTTCTTGCCACATAAGTAAATTACGGTGGCCGAGAGAGCTCAACGCGCCGCAACAGAAGAAAACACATGCAAATAGAAAAACACCCGTAAATTAAGAAATAATCTTCAGTTTTACAACAAATACCCACATAACCAAATACAGAAACGCGCTGCAAAAGTTCACAACACAACCAAAATACAGAAACGCGCTGAAAAGTTCACAACACAACCAAAATAGAGAAACGCGCAGCAAATAGCACAGACCACAGCGGAAATGTTTCCAGGCGACCCCAATAAGTCTACTGTTTTTATTGTATTTGTGTTTTAAACTTTTTTTGTGCAAAACATACAGAGATTACATGTTTATGACATATAACTTTGTATACACTTTACAAAATGTATTAATATGTTCAATGTCATGTCAAGTCAAGTCAAGTCATCCTCATTTATATAGCGCTTTTAACAATGTAGATTGTTTCAAAGCAGCTTTACAGAGATAAAGATATAATTTAAGGTAACAGAGATTGGTTTGGTTTTATAGTGGCTCTTGAAAAATGTTTTTTCCAGCTAAAGTTAGTTTTGATTGATTCACTTCCGTCTAAATGATCATTTGTTATTAAATTAGGGGCCGCTAAGACGACACCGTTCTCTCTAAACAGACTTTAAACGTGAACCTGTGATAGACGCTGATGGCGTTCACATGCGCATTAAGAATTGATTCTATAGTTATGTGCGTTTGAATATATGTGCGCAGGTTTGTAATTCCTTACAAACCATGCCTAAACAAACTACTTGTCTATAAATTTTGATGCAGAATTTTTATTTTATCTTATCACTTTGGGTAGGTACGCGAACCGAAAAATTCCACAACGCTTTATCTGTAGAGTGGTATAGGGATCCTCCATAGGGAGAGGCTAGTTGGCACTTCAGCACTGCATTGTCATCAGGTCCAGGCGAAAGTCCTTCGTCAGATCTGGAAACGGCCTGGATCCAGCAGGCTGCGGGAAAACCTCGGGATAAACAAAGACACTAAAATTAGCGTAGATGCCATACTTCTTATGATGTAACGAGTACATCAGGATTTGAGGGAAGTGTTCCCAGTTCCGGCTGACCTAATCTAAGCAGCCTAATATTGAATTATAGAAGTCTATAGAGTGTTATGTGAATGCTAGGTCAAAGAGATGTGTTTTTAGTCTAGCGGGAACTGACAGACTGTGTCTGCTTCCCGGACAATGCTAGGGAGATTGTTCCAAAGTTTTGGTGCTAAATAGGAAAAGGATCTACCGCCAGCAGTCGATTTATATATTCTAGGTATTATCAACTGGCCATAGTTTTGATATTGCAATAGACGTGAAGGACTATAATGCGTTAAGAGCTCGCTCAAGTACTGGGGAGCTAAACCATTTAGTGCTTTGTAAGTAATCAGCAATATTTTAAAATGTATACGATGTTTAATAGGGAGCCAATGCAGTGTTGACAGAACCGGGCTAATATGGTCGTACTTCCTGGTTCTGGTAAGAACTCTAGCGGCTGCGTTTTGAACTAGCTGTAGTTTGTTTATTAAGCGTGCAGGGCAACCACCCAGTAGAGCATTACAAGAATCTAGCCTTGATGTCATGAACGCATGAACTAGTTGTTCCGCATTTGTCAATGAGAGCATATGACGTAATTTAGATATATTTTTAAGATGGAAAAATGCGGTTTTACAGACACTAGACACGTGACTTTCAAATGAAAGATTGGTATCAAAGAGCATTCTATCGTTCGAAGAAATATAGAGCTGAGTATCATCAGCATAACAGTGAAAGCTAATTCCATGTTTCCTAATGATATCTCCTAAAGGTAGAATGTACAGAGTGAACAGCAACGGTCCTAGTACTGAGCCTTGTGGTACGCCATACTGAACTTGTGATCGATAAGACATCTCTTCATTTACTGCTACAAACTGATAGCGGTCAGATAAATATGATTTAAACCATGCTAGTGCAATTCCACTAATGCCAACATAGTTTTCTAGTCTATTTAAGAGAATGTTGTGGTCAATGGTGTCAAATGCAGCACTAAGATCAAGTAACACTAATAGAGAGATACTACCACGATCGGATGATGAGAGCAAATCATTTGTGACTTTAATGAGAGCAGTCTCAGTGCTATGGTGCGGTCTAAATCCTGACTGGAAATCCTCGCAGATACCATTTCTTTTAAGAAAGGAACACAGTTGTGAGGATACTGCCTTTTCTAGTATCTTTGACAGAAAAGGGAGATTTGAGATCGGCCTGTAATTGACTAATTCTGTAGGATCAAGTTGCGTTTTTTTAACAAGCGGTTTAATCATAGCCAGCTTAAAGGTTTTTGGTACGTATTCTAGAGACAAAGATGAATTAATGATGTTAAGAAGAGGATCTATGACTTCTCGAAGCATCTCTTTCAGTAGTTTAGTCGGTATAGGGTCTAACATACATGTTGTCGATTTAGATGAATTAACGAGTTTGCAAAATTCTTCCTCTCCTATGGCAACAACTGAATCAAATTTTACCTCAAGGAGACTATAATGCACTCCCTGATGAGATGCTGTAGTAGACGGTTGCATAGTTATAATTTTGTCCCTAATATTATCAATCTTATAAGTGAAGAAGTTCATAAAGTCATTACTGCTGTGTTTCTTGGAAACTTCTGGGCTTGAAGCTTTCTTTTTCGTTAGTGTAGCCACTTTTTCAAATAAATACCTTGGATTATGTTTATTTTCTTCTAATAGGGTTGAAAAATAAGCAGATCTAGCAGCTTTTAAAGCCTCTCTGTAAGCAATTGAGCTCTCCTTCCATGCAATCCGAAATACCTCTATTTTTGTTTTCTTCCAGTTGCGCTCCATTTTTCTGGCTGCTCTCTTAAGGGCCCGGGTGTGCTCGTTGTACCACGGTGTTGGACTATTTTCTTTAATCTTCTTTAAGCGCAACGGAGCAACTGTATCTAAAGTGCTGGAAAGGAGAGAGTTAAAAGTTTCTGTTGCAATATCAAGTTCTTCTAAGCTATCTGGGATGCTGAGACGAAACTGATTAGGAAGATTATTGATAAAGCAATCTTTAGTGGCAGAAGTGATAGGTCTAACATACTTGTAACACGGAGTTGGCTTTGCAGCCTTGGCTAAATGTAATTTACATGAGACTAGATAATGATCTGAGATGTCGTCACTCTGCTGCAGAATTTCAACAGCATCAACATTAATTCCATGTGATAATATTAGATCTAGAGTATGATTACGACAATGAGTAGGTCCTGACACGTGTTGTCTAACTCCAATAGAGTTAAGAATGTCTTTAAATGTCAATCCCATTGCATCTTTTCCATTATCTACATGTATATTAAAATCACCAACAATTAGGACTTTATCTGCAGTCAATACTAATTCTGATAGAAAGTCAGCAAATTCTTTGATAAAATATTTATGGTGCCCTGGTGGCCTGTAGACAATTGCCAGCAGAATTCTCAAACTTGATTTATCGTTTACATTATATATTTTTTAGAGGTGGGCATAGATTAATTTTTTTTAATCTAGATTAATCTCACTGGAATCTTGGAATTAATCTAGATTAATCTAGATTAAAATGGCTCATTTGAATTCTGCCTAAGGCATTCAGAATATGTGTGCTACCCAAATAATAACTAAAAGTAAGTCTTTGAGAATAGTTTGCCTCGCGTAGGGATGTGAATTTCTGCCAAAAATGCAGACAAAAGTCGAATATCGTTCAAAGAAAATTATAAATAAAATAAATAAATAAAACGCACAATTACAATGACAGAAAGGGAGGCCAATTTCATCTTTAGCGATTTGTCATCAAACAAACTGTTTATTAATTGAACAAGTAACATGTTTTCGTCGTTTTTTTTTAAACATAGTAATTTAGGCTAATTGGAAGAAGAAAAAACAATAAGCACGATGTAGCTACAGTCCGTTTTTGCATCGCCAAACCAGATGCTCGTTAGATCAAAAAATAATGTCATATGTCATAATGATTTTATGTGAACCTCCTCCTTTTTATGTGAAGCCTCCTCCTTTTTAAACAAATTAGTTTCAAGCAATGTAAACTATTCGTGTGACTATGCCCCTGCGCAATACACACACATTACCGTGGGATGGCGGGTGTTCATTTCATAAACTGTACACAATGGTAGCTTATTTATTTTGTAGCCTATAAATTAATGTATATGTCCAACGGATAATGTCATACTTTTTAGTAGTGCTATCGTGGCGTAATAATCTGTTTGGTTGTAAAATGTATTACCTGAATGAAATGAAATCGAATCGTCCTGTGGAATCATTCATTCACAGACAGCTTACGAAGGTGTTCAACTAATAAAGATCTTCATCGCTGGCAAAAAATATGATGCATTTGCAGATTTGCTTTCACTAGACTTAACTGTAGCTCTTGATGTTCTTAAATCTTCCTGTTACGACTCCGTGTCGAGTGTGATTGAACGCGCTTCAGACGATTCGGTGCGTGAGGAACTGAGCAGAAATGATTCGCGAACCGATTTAGACAGATCTTCCAACTTGTTTGATGAAGTCTTTGAACAGAATCGAACCAAAAGAGTGATTCATTTGTAAATTGAACATCGCTCATGCCCATAAAATACAGCGCGCTTGGAATAAACTCATTTAACAACATGTAAAGTAACGAGAGGAACGATCGCCCAACGTAAAATGTAAAAGTATACACCTTGTGTCCCTGACAGGAAAATACCCTGCTGCGCAATTTGCGCGAAAATATAACGATATTCGAAAAAGCTATTTTATTGTTCCAAACCCAACTTTGAGAATAGATTAACGGCGATATTTTTTTTATCGCCCGATAAGATTCTCACGTTAACGCAGCACGTTAACGCCGATAACGGCCCACCGCTAATATTTTTACATTAAGCACCAACACTTCAAAAGAAATATATTTTAAACTAGATTTTTTTGTGGTTTTGAAAATATTACTATAAATTACAGCAACACCTCCCCCTTTGCCTTTCAGGCGAGGTTCATGTTTATAACAGTAATCATGAGGGGTGGACTCATTTAAAGTAATGTAATCGTCTGGTTTTAGCCAGTTTTCTGTCATACACAGCACATCTAGGTTATAATCTGAAATCATATCATTAACTATGAGTGCTTTTGAAGTAAGGGATCGAATATTCAGCAACCCAAGCTTTATCGTTTGCTCATCTGTATTATCTCTATGTTTTATTTGTTGAATATCAATTACATTTTTAACCTTAGATCGGTTTGGACGTTTTTTGGATTTCCAAATTCGGGGAACAGACACAGTCTCTATATGATATCTAGGTGAAAGAGGCTCTATGTGATGGGATTAATCTGACCTTGGTGACGTGAGGCCGCTAGCAGACGGTCGGTTTAGCCAGTTTGTCTGCTTCCTGACCTGAGCCCCAGATTGTCATGTTTTGTCTCTAAGACTATGAGCCAAATTACTAGAGAGAAGAGCAGCACCATCCCAGGAGGGATGAATACCATCTCTTTTCAACAGGTCAGGTTTGCCCCAAAAACTTTTCCAATTGTTTATGAATTCTATATTATTTTGCGGACACCACTTAGACAGCCAGCCATTAAGTGATGACAATCTGCTAACTATCTCATCACTCCTTCGAACAGGAAGGGGGCCAGAGCAAATTACAGTGCCTGACATCGTACTTGCGAGTTCAAACACCTCTTTAATATTAATTTTGGTGATCTCCGACTGGCGGAGTCGGACATCATTAGTGCCGACGTGAATAACAATCTTAGAGAATTTACGATTAGCATTAGCCAGCACTTTTAAATTTGCTTTGATGTCAGGCGCTCTGGCTCCCGGCAAACATGTGACTATGTTGGCTGGTGTCCCTATTTTCACGTTCCGTGTAATAGAATCGCCAATTACCAGGGCACAATCAACAGAATTCTCAGTGGGTGTTTCACTGAGTGGGGCAAATCGATTTGTTGTGGTAATCGGAACGGAAGAGTGGTTTTTTGATCCGTGACTAGAGCGATCCCTCACTGTCACCCATCTGCTTGGCTGCACAGGCAATAATTCAGCCGGAACCGAATCATGTAAAGAGTTCACTATGCTAGGCGCATCCAAAGTAGAATCTAAAGCTCTAGCACACTTACTATCCTCAATTAAAGTTTGGATGCGTGTTTCTAATTCTGAAATCTTCTCCGTCAGCCTGACTGTTTCCTTGCATTTATCACATATAAACCCTATATTGCCGACGGGGAAGGCTATGCTAAACATGTAACATGAAGTGCAGGTGACAATAACAGGACAAGACATAACTCACCCTGTTTGTTGACTGATTCTTACTCACCTGGGCTTTTTATGAACTCAGAGGCGCGGGCGCGCGAGAGAGAAATAAATAAATAAATAACTGAGCGCACGGGTAGCGCGTTAACAGGCTAGCGAGTTACTAGCGTGTTGTTCTAACAATAACGGAAGCTAGCGATGTCAGGTTAATCTGGGATGTTGTCTAAGCTGTATTTAGTAGTATAAACAACTAGAAATGGTAGTAAATGATGGTTCAAAACAGAAAGAAATACAAAGCTAATACGAGGCTTAGACGGAGCTTACAGCCTCGAAGCAAACAAAACACCTCACCAAAAAAAGTCATCAGAATACAAATGAGAAAAGAAGAGTTAAAAAAGATAGAGAAAAAGAACATGAGGGTAAGATATTAATGTATACATCAGTTACATTGTACAAATTTTGTCATGCTATGTTTAAATAAGTTTCATAAGAAATGTTAGGTGTCCAAAGATGAGAAGGCAAGTTTTAAAGTTGAGACACTCAAACACAGATATATAATATATATAATTTAAAAACTTTTTTTGCATAAAATGTATATTTATTTGCAACAGTTATGGTGACAGCAATAATAGGACATTTCTGTCTCAAGAACAGATATTCAGCTGATGGACATCGTGATGCGTTGTCATGGGAACATCCCAGGTGAAAATAACGAGGAAAGTACGTTGTCTTTCGTTGTTCCCTTCGCCAAGTGCAATCCAAACGGCTACATAATGGCACACAAGTGCCCTGCTCACTTCTAAGTCCCCACTTCAGGGGCTCTGCCCTTCGAATGGAGTAGGGCATGATGCTCACGAGCAATACACATGTCCCAGCCGGGTTCGTCACTTATTGGGGGTCTCCTGGAAACATTTCCGTTGTGGTCTGTGCTATTTGCAGCACGTTTCTGTATTTGGTTGTGTTGTGAACTTTTGCATCGCGTTTCTGTATTTGGTTGTGTTGTGAACTTTTGCAGCGCGTTTCTGTATTTGGTTGTGTTGTGAGTATTTGGAGCACACATGTGTTGTGAAACTGATGAAGATGTTTTCTTAATTTGCGGGTGTTGTTCTATTTGCATGTGTTTTCTTCAGTTGCAGTGTGTTGAGCTCTCTCTGCCACCGTAGTAAATAATTGAAAAAAAAATATGAATTTGACAAATTGTATTACCTCAAGATGACCTGCAGTACCCATTTGAGCGGTCTGATATCAGCTGTAGTGGCTATTGTCATGCAATAACAGACATCTAGATGGTGCGAGCATGTACAAGTTTGTGAAAGGACTATCAATGCCAGGTAAACCTAAAGCAGACATTCATGAATGTCTACACTAGACGCAAGTGGCGTGACAAAAGCAAATGGAACCCATTATAATCAGTGATGCTATCTACATTGGATGCGACATGCCGCGAAGAGACAGTAAACTGATGCCCCGTTCTATTTCTGATGTACAGCAAGTGCTTGCGCAACTTCTGACACAAAGGACAAATGGATTTGCAACGATCGCTTGGCTGTTTCCAGTGTAGACAGCCTTGTATCTGTTGTGGACACGGCGTTTTCAAAACAAGAAAATACGACAAGGAATTATATCTCGCCCCCAGATTCAACAGTACAATGGTGGGTAATGAAGAGAGACCACAGTGTGTTGTGTGCCTCAAAATATTAGCTTCTGACAGTGTGAAGCCGAAGTTAAGACGAAACTTAGAGACTTCACATCACGAAAACAAAGAGAAGCCCACTGACATTGAGAAGTTGTAGAGCTGAGTTACAATGTTTCAAAAAAATCCTATAGTATTTTGCAAGCAAGGTCATGTCTGAAACTGTCTATATGGGTGCATGTAGGCGGGTGGGCTTGAAAATATTTTCTCTATAAAAGGGGGGCAGGTAAAGTTTTGGGAACTACTGAGGGAACAAGCAAATTACAAGTGACCAATAGTATATTTACAAAGTAACTTATATTAATAAACGTTGTGCATTGTTTGTTCATGATACATCATGTACTGATAAATGTTTAAAATTCAAACCTTATTGTAAAGTATAACATACTAATTTATGCTGGCGGTTTGTTTAGTATTGTAGTCTGTTACCTCAACAATCAGTGAAAAGCTATGTCGGTTCTGGTCGTTATTCTCTTATAAATTCCTTAGCATTAAATGATACCATTAGAATTGCGGTTACAGCTTTTTTTAGAAAAAACCTTCGTGTGATTGTGACCCTTCCCTGTGTATGCAAGATTTAGATACTGCAGGCCTTCAGGGAATGAGATTAAAGGGGTTTTACCTCTGAATGAATGGTACATGGCCCCTCAGGGACCGCTTACCTTTCCATACGTTTAAACTGAACCCACTCAACGCTGCTATCAAAAGTCAGCTAGATCAAAAAATAAGCTCCCAGCCTCTTCTGGGAGCTCGATATGCGTGTTTGTGTTTGTTAGAGAGGGACAGGTGAGGTGGAAAAAAACAAATAGAGTTGCAGAAGAGATTGTTGCAGACATTCTCTCTCTCTATAGGCCTTGCCCTCTGTGTTTGAAAGCACCACACAAAGTGCTTTCGAGATTAGAACGATACGAAATGAGACCAGACGGGTAATAAGACAAGCTCCAGCGCAGGTGCAAAGCCACAAGTGCTCATGACCCTCCATCTACATCGCAGTTTAATGCAATCATGCGCATACACACGTTTAGCTTCCTATCACCTCTCCTGCTGAACGTAATTACCCAGCAGTCCTGTACTTATCACGTCTACAGGCCAGCTTAACTACACAGAAACACACATTTAGAGAGATAGAAAGGGAACGAAGTGCTTTCTGTAGTTCTGAATGGATGAACAGGTCATCCCAACCACACATACACATATATATTTGCCTCTGTATGGCTGAGCAGAATAAAATAAAAAAATCCTGAGTGGGATTTCATTTTCATTAAGACCAATTCCCTCGAGATCCTGTAGGTCTGAGTCTTTTCCTCCTCTTATACATCAAGTCTTCTAACAGGGACTAATGATGCTCAGTGTCTGTTCAAATGAATATTTTAGAGTTAGCTAATGAGGATGAGAGAGAAGACACACTATTGGAGAGATAAAAAGTAAGAGAGAAAGAGATTTATGGAGGTAAAGTGGTGGGCGCTTGAACATTTGGCCACACTAGTAGGCAGCCGCAGCACTGGTGCACTGTGGGACACCGGACGACAGACATTAACACAATGGCTGGGTGCAGACCCGAAGAGCAGGTGTGTGGTCTTGGTAAACCCTACATTGTGGGGACAAAATGTGGCAGAATGTTTTTTTATTCCCATGATGCGTATAAATCATACTAAATTATGTTTTATGAAAATGTAAAAATGTTTTCTGTGAGGGTTGTATTTAGGGGTAGGGTTAGGGGGACAGAATATAGAGTTTTTACAGTATAAAAAAATTATTATGTCTATAGAAAGCCTCCACAAAACATGGAAACACAAAATGTGTGTGTGTATTTAGCAACGGTTTGGGGGCATATAAATCTGACAAAACAATTCGAGGACATCTTCAGTTATACAAATTATTCATAAATAAGAATAATAGTGTTTTTTTTATTTATTCTAAATATATATATATATATATATATATATATATATATATATATATAAAATATAATAAAATAAATATTTATGATAAATTAATCAATATTACTAAACACAATAAAAGTCTACAGTACATCCATATAGATAGCTAATGTGCATGTTCAGGTTTAAATCAGGTTTAAAAAAAACCTCCTCCTCCAAAAAAATAATAAAAAAATTCAGTGTTATTTTGGGTGAGGAGACAGTATTACAAAGTAAAGCGCTATATAAATGCCTCTTTTCATTTAATTTTACTATCATTGATACACTAATATAGTTCCCTTTCAGTCGATAACGTCAGACGTAGTCGACGGTCGACTGAATTGGATCTCGCTAGAGAGCCTATCCTCTTCGAGTACTATTGAACGAGCCAATGTAATTGGCGTGCGTGATTCGCATCACACACTCCGCCCCCGCGTCGCGGGTATAAATACGGAAGTGGATGCACGCACTAGTTGCCTTTCGCTTCGGAGCCGATCGTTTGATGTCTCTGAGAGTGCTGTTGTCTACAACGAGCGAGTGTGTCGGTGTTCTTCAGGAGGATTCTCCCAGTGCTGGTGTTCTACAGCGCGAGTGCAGCGGTGATCGCGAGCTTTGAGCTCTCAACTGCTGTTTTAACAGCAACAAATTTCTAAATGTTTGTGTGTGTTGATGGCTGGTTAGAGGGCGGAAAAGTGAGTGCTTCACTTTTTCAGTTCTCTGTTCAGTGTTGCCGCGGTCATTCCCCTGTGTGCTCCGGCACTGGTGACGGTCCTATTTTCTGAAAGAGCAACACGGGTGCGTTTTGTGCTTTTTCAAGATGTCATTCCCCCCGTGCGTTTCTGGGTGCGGTCGTTCCCTGTCTCTCTCTGATGGTCACAACTGTTGTGTCACGTGTTTGGGCTTACAGCACGCTGAGACAGCTTTTGTGGACAGCTCATGTTTTCACTGTGGGAACATGACTGTCGCAGTGTTGAGGGCGAGACTCACCTTCGTTCGCGGAGAGCGCGTCCCCATTACCATGCCCCACCCTCGGGTGCTGTGTGGGATGGGTGACCGGAGGATAGTGTTGGATGTCCCGCCCGGTAACCATTCCCTGTGGGCTCCTCACTCCTCCCTTCCACTGCAACCACTGGAGCCTCCTGTGTTGTCTGCTGGTCCATCTGTAATGGGTGGGCCAGCGGTTTCACTCGGGGCTCCCCTGGAGGACAGGACGCCGATTGCAGCATCGGAGGGTGAGCTAACTTCTAGAGATGATGACTCGGCTGCATTGTCTCCCTCCGGGAGTTCAATGTTGCCCGAGCCGGATCCAGAATTATCAGCTATGCTGAAACGGGCCGCCGAGGCTGCCGGGCTCGAGTGGAACCACCACCGTGTCCCGTTCAGTCTCGGTTGGAATCTGGAGTTTGGTATCTTGGGGCGGTCAGCGCTGGTTCTCAGCTCGCCGCCCCAGTGCCTTTCTTTCCCGAAATGCATGGAGAGCTTATCAGGTGGTGAACAGCATCTTTCTCTGCCAGAAACTGCCTGAATAGCTTTTCCCCCTCATTACCCTTGATGGAGGAACGGTGAAGGGTTGCGAGGTGTCCCTCCATTGGAGCGGTCTGTCGACACAGGTGGACCTGTGTCCGACGGCCGCAGCCTTTTGGGGGGATCCTCGTCTCCCCCCTAAGGCCTGTGAGTTTTTGTCCGTTCCGACGGGCAGAGCTTACAAAGCCTGTGGGCAAGCCGCTTCCTCTTGCGTGCCATGGCGTTGCTGCAGGCTAGTGCACCCATGGCATGCACGAGGGTAATCCAGACCGTGTGCTCATAGATGAGCACCGCACTGCATCCGACCTCACCCTCCGGGGCATGAGTGTCGTAGCGTGCGTGATCGGTCTGGCGATGTCCACCTAGGTGGTCCAGTAGCGCCTTCGTTGGCTCAGCCTGGTTGGTATGGCGGATGCGGACAAGGTTCGGTTCCTGTTCTCCCCAATTTCCCAGGTTGGGCTGGTCGGCGACGCGGTGGAGAACTGCATCCAACAGTTTTCTGCCGCTCAAGCGCAGACGGAGGTCATCCGGCACATCCTGCCCCGGTGGCCAGCTGCTGCCTCCACCCGCCGCCGGTGGCAGCTCCTCCGCCTGCTCGTCGCCGTGGGCATTCCCTGGCCGCCGCTCCTGCTGGCCCTCCGCAGCAGCCTCCACCCAGGCCTCAGCATGGAGCCGGCCGCAGTATAGACGCCCAGCCCGCTCCAGGCGCTGCCAAGCCAGGTGGCAAGCGACAGCGAAAGCATTCCGGAGTGGGCCGCCCAGGAATGGATGAGATGCTTTTGGAGTGGCACGATCACTCCCTCCCCCCGGGTGAGGGCCGGGTGGAGCCTTTGTTTGTGTGTGTGTCTGTTCCGCCGCTGGCTCCCAAAAAAAAAAAAAAAAAAAACGGAGCAAGTGGTACCCACACTTCAAAGAGAGAACAATTTCATCTGTTCCTGGGTCCCAAGAGGGCCAGTCTGGCGGGTGTGACCCTGTATAGCCTTACACCCCTCAGCGCCCCCTTGGTCGCCAGCAGGCAGCTTGGTGCGTTCGAGGACCCGGTCATCCGCCTTCTCACGCGCCCCCTGCCGCTGGTGGAGACAGGTAAGTGTTGCACAGCACACTAACACCACTCTCTCTACTTTGCTGCCCCACCTCAGGCTCGGCTACCCCGCTCAAGTCAGTGATAGTCATCACATTAGGTGTTGAGCAGACGTGCTCCTGAAAATTCAGTGATATTCATCACACCGAGTGTTGAGCAGTGCTCCTGACTTGTGCGTGCTTATCTATCCTGCTGGTGAAGGATTTGATATAGCCGCTCCTCCAGCCGGTACGAAGGCCAGTTGTAAACTCGTTCTTCGTGTTACTAGGTGGTGGGTCGAGACCATCTTGGCCCAAGATTGGTCTGCAGCTCCGACCTGAAAGACATGTGCTTAAACAGATCTCTACCTTACGTAAGGCAGGCCATCCTGTGGGTTGCGTGTAAGGGTGGAGTATCAGTACAGTGTCCTTCCCTTCGAGTGCTCCAGAGCCCGTTGGGTCTTCAGGTCAACTGGAAGAGAGTAATCTCGCCCACGGCTGAGTATCTCTTTTTCAGTTTTGGCGATGGACTCGGTCTAACACGTCTCTCCAATGAGAATGTGTTCAGCTGGTGTTTGAAGTGAGAAAGGGTCCCACTGAAAGAACTTTCAGAGGCTCCTGGGGTATATGGTAGTTGCAGCCATTTGCTTCCTCCATATGTGACCGCTTCAGCGCTAGCTTCATGATCGAGTCCCGAGGTGACCGTGGCAGAGCAGCTCACCCTGTGTGACTATAGTTCATCCCGGTCTGCTGCCAAACCCTCTTCAACAGAGGGGCCATGTACAAAAGGCGTGTTTTAACGGGGGCCTGGGCGACCCTCGACTACACGGGCATTCGTGCCTCGAGTTGTTAGACATTGCGACCGTTGCGCAAGCTTCCCTTACATGTCACAACTCACCCGTCACCTCCTCCTTGGAGTCAGAAGCTTCTGAGGACGCTTTGTTCCACTCTTCCCACTCTACTCAATCGTGCCGCCATCGAGCCTCACGACAGTTATAGCCAGGGCAAGTGGAGACTCCATCCCCTGGGTCCAGCTGGGTCATGACCATTCCGGGGGCCGCTCAGTTGCCCCTCCGGTTTCGTCTTCCTGCCAGTGTTTGTACAAACCGAGCGGACTACCCTTGGACAAACACTGGCTCTCAGCTGCCCCAGGGGCCCGCAGAAATGCGTTTAACCCCAGTGAGCCTTCTAAAAGCGACTGCGACTCATGGTCGCCTTGCCCCTGCTCAAGTCAGTGAATTCATCACACTTCATGTTGAGCAGAAATGCTCCTGAAACTCAGTGAAGTTCATCGCACTCAGGTGTTGAGCAGCAATGCTCCTGTAGCTCAGTGAGTTCATTACACTCAGGTGTTGAGCAGAAATGCTCCTGTAGCTCAGTGAATTCATCACACGTAGTGCTGAGCAGAAATGCTCCTGGTGCTCAGTGAAGTTCTTCGCACTCAAGGGTTGAGCAAAAATGCTCCTGAAGCTCAGTGAGATTATCACACTCAGGTGTTGAGCAGGAATGCTCCTGAAGCTCAGTGAACTTATCACACTCAAGCGCTGAGCAGAAAATGCTCCGGAAGCCCAGTGATCTTCACATGTTGTGTTGAGCAATGCTCCTGTCTTTTTGCGCCCGTTGCTTGCACCTACGTGCCAAGTCAGGAGAGGAACAGGTGTCCATAGTTGCCCCTTATTGGCCCAACTAGACCTGGTTCCCATCGACAGCCTTCCTGACTTCCCCTGAAAACTCTTTCAGGGACGGGGCACGATGGCACCCGCGTTCTTCCCCCGGAGATTCCGGGCGGTCTTACATCTGAACACGGAGGTTCAGGTGGCTATCACAGGGACATGTGATAGTAACCATCACTTCTGCGAGCACCCCCTAGAAATGGGTAGCGT